>NC_081185.1:50217466-50517466 GCF_029867415.1 Vicia villosa
AACTGCGACATGGTTCTGCTCAGATGCGTTGACAGAAAAGAAGCAGAAATACTCATGAGAGAAATACATGAAGGTTCCTTTGGTACTCACACCAATGGACATACCATGACAAGGAAAATACTGAGAGCAGGATATTATTGGCTGACGATGGAGTCAGATTGCTACCAGTACGCAAAGAGGTGTCACAAATGCCAGATCTACGCCGATAGAATTCATGTGCCACCATCTCTGCTCAACATACTCTCTTCCCCTTGGCCTTTCTCCATGTGGGGAATCGACATGATTGGAATGATCGAACCAAAAGCGTCCAACGGACATCGCTTTATCTTGGTAGCCATAGACTATTTCACCAAATGGGTTGAAGCAGCTTCGTATGCAAACGTCACAAGACAAGTTGTCGTCAGGTTTATCAAGAATCACATCATCTGTCGCTACGGCATTCCTAGCAAGATAATCACTGACAATGGGTCAAATTTGAATAACAAAATGATGAAGGAACTTTGTGAAGAATTTAAGATCGAACATCACAACTCATCTCCTTACAGACCAAAGATGAATGGAGCTGTAGAAGCAGCTAACAAAAACATCAAGAAAATCATTCAGAAGATGGTCATTACTTACAAAGATTGGCATGAAATGCTCCCGTATGCTCTTCATGGTTACCGTACATCAGTACGTACTTCGACTGGAGCAACTCCTTTCTCCCTTGTATATGGCATGGAGGCAGTCCTACCTATAGAGGTTGAGATTCCATCAATGAGAGTTTTGATGGAGGCAAAATTAACAGAAGCCGAGTGGTGTCAAAGCAGATTCGATGAATTGAACTTAATCGAAGAAAAGCGCATGACAGCTTTATGCCACGGACAGCTATATCAACAAAGAATGAAGAAAGCTTTCGACAAAAAGGTTCGACCTCGCATAATCAAAGAAGGCGACCTTGTACTAAAAAAGATTCAATCTTTTCTCACAGATTCGAGAGGGAAATGGACTCCCAATTATGACGGCCCCTACGTGGTCAAGGGAGCTTTCTCAGGAGGAGCCTTAATACTCACGACTATGGATGGAGAAGAATTCACCCGTCCTGTGAACGTCGACGCAGTCAAGAAATACTTCGCCTAAATAAACAAAAAGAACAGCTCGCTAAGTTGAAAACTCGCAAAGAGCGACTTAGGCAAAAAAGAGCGTCTCGGTGAATCGAAAACCCGAAAGGGCGATTCAGGCAAAAGTTAGAGACATAAAAAAATAAATAATCAATCCCGGTAAACTTAAAACCCGAAAGGGGTAGTTTACGCAAAAGTTAGGGATATATGGCAAGTAACTGTGTTCAGGACAAACTTGATCATTCAAAATCCATAGCGGAGTGTTCATCAGCAGTAGGTCATCTTCTACGAAGCACGAATACAGCGCAACTCGGAGTGGAAGGGAGAGATAACGGTCGTCACGTTTCATCGTAGCCCTTTTCCCGAAAATTACCAATTTCCAACTTTGTAAATACTCCATGGAATCAAGCATTTGGCTGATTACCATTCCATATATAATAATTTGAGCCTTGTGCTTTTCCTTTGCAATCTAGTCTTATTCAGTTTCTTGAAATGCATTTTAAATTTTAACAGTCACTTTCTTGAAACAAATGTTTTCATAAAATAAAATGAATTTACTTGCAAAAATAAAGGTGAAATTTCTTTCTGAGGTTTGCAAACAGTAGGAAGAATGCAAACAGCTGCTCCAAGAACGGTTGAGACTCTGGGAACCCATATTTCCCCATGAGGTCGCTTTGCGAACGTCTCCCTATGACGAGTCTTTACTTCAATTCATATTATTTACTTCGGACAGCGGACAACTGATAGCCAGATATTCCAAACAGAGTTCGAATTACAAGAAGAGGACATCTTCTGATCTACAAGAATTCAAGTCGTATCATTAGGATTTTACATCCGCGACAATTCTATTCACATTCACTTTACATTTTATAATTGTCATAATATTCATGCATACATTACATCACAACTGCATAGTCAAATTAGGCTTTTAATCGTGAGAATGCCCGAGTCATAAGGGCATGAACTCAAGTTTCCCCTGCAAGTCCTGGAGAAACTTTTTCCTGCAAGACAACGATCCATGTAGAAAGATTTCCCCAAGCAAGTCAACAAATGGTTGTCTCCCTCAAGGAAATAGTTTGTTCACTTTTGGAATTCCTCAGCCGAGAATCTCCTGTAGAGCCACATTCGACAGTCTTCTTCAGATAAGATAATCTGCTTTGCATTTTGGAATTCCCTAGAGGTTTGGTATTTCCCCAGCAAGGTCGAGAGATGCCACTTTTTCGTCAAAGAAAATAATTCAGAATCTCCCAGCAGATCGACAAATGATTCCCCAGCAGAATCAGTGAATGGTAGTCTTCATCCAGAAGATAGTTCATGATCCCCAGCGGAGTCAACAAATGGTAGTCTTTCCCCAAGGAAAGACAGTTTGTCTGTTAAATACTCAAGAGATCGACAAATGGCACCAATCGACGAATGGCAGTTTTCACCCCGAAAACAGTTCGTCTGCCTTCAAAACAAAGTCATTAGCCCCTCAAAAAGCATGGGCCCATATGACAATCTTTCAAAGATGCCAGGTCAAAAGGGAAGATGGCAAAGTTTCTTTATTACCGTCAAATGGTATCTCATCTCCAAGTGCTGATGAGAAGTTTGATGAGGAAACAAACTCTTGAAGTTTCTTTATTACCATCAAATGGTATCTCATCTCCAAGTGCTGATGAGAAGTTTGATGAGGAAACAAACCCTTGAAGTTTCTTTATTACCGTCAAATGGTATCTCATCTCCAAGTGCAGATGAGAAGTTTGATGAGGAAACAAACCCTTGAAGTTTCTTTATTACCGTCAAATGGTATCTCATCTCTAAGTGCTGATGAGAAGTTTGATGAGGAAACAAACCCTTGAAGTTTCTTTATTACCGTCAAATGGTATCTCATCTCCAAGTGCTGATGAGAAGTTTGATGAGGAAACAAACCCTTGAAGTTTCTTTATTACCGTCAAATGGTATCTCATCTCCAAGTGCTGATGAGAAGTTTGATGAGGAAACAAACCCTTGAAGTTTCTTTATTACCGTCAAATGGTATCTCATCTCCAAGTGCTGATGAGAAGTTTGATGAGGAAACAAACCCTTGAAGTTTCTTTATTACCGTCAAATGGTATCTCATCTCCAAGTGCTGATGAGAAGTTTGATGAGGAAAACAAACCCTCGAAGTTTCTTTATTACCATCAAATGGTATCTCATCTCCAAGTGCTGATGAGAAGTTTGATGAGGAAACAACCTGTGAAGTTTCTTTATTTACCGTCAAATGGTATCTTACCTCCAAGTGCTGGTAAGAAGTTTGACGAGGGAACAAACCTTTGGAAATTTTCTCTTTATCTGAGATATTGTCCAAACGCAACTAAGACCAGTTTCGAGATTTGGACATCCGGAACGAGAGGAGGTTGTTTACCTTTCTCTAAGTATCAACACTTAGTTAAAGAAGATGGATTGCGCATCCTACATTGCCATCCATTCACCAGAATCCACATCAAGTATTTCTGCAGGAGTTTGTCTCCTCATCCCCCGCCAAGTGCGACAACGGAATCAAATCATGCAAAGATTTTATCAATTACAACATCTCAGGAGCGCCCAAAATTCGGGCATTCTTTGATATTTAAGTCTCTTTTATGCAGGAGAGATCGAGATCTCAATCTCTCTCCCTCCAGATAAAAGAAACTTAAATAGGGGCATCTGTCATACCCTAATTTTTGACCCCCCTGAGATGACATATCTTCAGGATTTTTCATCAGGTCAAGACAAGTACCCAGAGCAGTCATTTCTCCATCTGGTACCTAATCGAGGATGCTCAAAGACAAGAAAGCTCAGGCAAAGGATCAATCAATACAAAGACTAGTCTCTAATACAATCATGGGGCTCAAAAACTTCACTTTTCTCATCTATGATTGATTAGACATCCAGTCATATGAGTACAGGTTTACTCAGGTCACCAAACTAGGGTTTTGAGCCTATCAAGGACTGAAATCAGGAATCACATTTGGGAAACCCTAAAAAACCTCAGAGGGTCATTCAAAGACATCAATCATCTTCAAATAACTCATATTACAAGGTCTACTGGACATCACACTTCAATTCAAAGTCTACAGTCATTACTTTCACATGGTCGACAAATTAGGGTTTTGACCTAATTCACCAAGATAGTTGACTTCTGATCAGGGCATGAATCCAAAACTCAAGACATGATTCAAGGATCTCTACTACCTCCATATAATCCATTTATATCATCCATTTGGGGAGAAGATCTTATTTCTACACAAAAGCCCAAAAATTCACTTTGTCAGGAAAAAGTCAACTGTGAAGGATCATCATTGACTTTTAAGGTTTTTGGTCAAAAAATGACTTTCAAAGATCAATATCATCAATATATGGATGTCAAAGTCATTTGGCCAAAGAAATTCAAAGAAATTCATCAAGGAGCGAAAAGTCGGGAATTAGGGTTTTTGAAGGCATGGTGAGATCTCAAAATTTCACCTACACAACTCAAAAAACTTCCAACATGAAAGTTGTAGATCTTGCCAAATAAAACAACATCTTACAAGGGAATTTTTTTCAAAAGATCAACCATTTATGAAGTTTTGGAAATTTTGAAGTTTAGGTCATAAACACTTAGAAATTTTTCTAAGTGTTTTAACCTAGTTTTCTTCCAACTTTGGCCTCATTTTTCACAAATTTCCCAAAGGATTCTGAAGAAGACATAAACTAATGATTTAAAGTAGATGTTTAGGGCTTTCCAAATTGTGTTCAACCTTCTCAAAATTCAATTTGAGCTAAGAGTTATGCTTGTTCAAAGTTGGCCTCATGAAGTAAAATTATAGGTCATGCATCATTTTGGAACTTTGAAATTTTGTGCACATGACCTCAAATGCAGATGCTACATGACCCATAATACATCTGCAAACATGCCATGCATTCATTTTCACCATGCCATAAGAATTGAAGAAGATTCTAAAAACAAGAACATGTGATTATGTAATGATTACATTTGTGAATTTATGGCAAATTGATGAATCACCCAAGGAATCTTCTCACCAACCAATTAGAGCTCATTTCTGGCTCAGAATTGTCCCCTAAGATCAAGCAAAATCGAGGGCTAGGGGATTGATCAAATGGAATCAAAATTCTCATCATTGCATAAGAGATATTTGCAAATTTCCTTCATGGCTAAGAAACCAAATCAACTTCACTAAGGAAGCTCACTCCTCTGCAGCTATACTGATCCATTTGCCTATAAATACAGATGCATTCCTCATTCAAAAACACACCAAAGCAACCATATTACTTGCTTTCTCTTTCTCTTCTCTTGTTCATTGTTTTTCAAAGTTCTTTGGCAAGAAGAATCGATTTCTTCAAACCAGAGCTTATCTTTGGGAAGTGAGCATTCTAACATCTCAAGGGAGGTCATTTGAGGTGATCCAAGCACCTGGATCACTTCTGTAGGTGGAGGAACACCATTGTTGCTCTCACTTTGGAGCATCTGCAGTTGGAGGTCCACGGAGTGATTCAGAAGGTTTCAAGGCAAGCCAATCATCCAGACACACTCCTCAGGTCATAGTGAAGCTAACCAGATGGCTGCAGCTCATCTGTAACTCGAGAATCAACACCCTCCATGTTCACTTGAAGCTGAAATCGAGGGAGGTCCATAGAACAATTCAGGAGGTTTGAGGTCATTACAAGCATTCAGTTAGCATCACTGAGCCACAAGGAAGCTTTTGGGATCGTTCATACAAACCCAGTTGCTCTCTATCATCCTCACGATCTCCATTTTCAGAGGTAAGTTTCTGAACTCTCTCTCTTTAATTTAAGTACTCTTTGTGAAATAGCTCGATTCTATCTTGTTCAGCATCATCAGAGGATTGAAAACCCTCTATCATCATCCATTTATCTTTCAGTATAGTCATTTAATTTAATTTTGAAATTTTAGGGTTCTTCACGATTTCTGGTAAATTAATTAGATGTAGATAATGATAGTTCATGTTAGTTACATATTTAGAATCGTGAGTGAATTTAGAGCAAGTTTCATGTTTACATCGTTGCAAATGGTTGAGAAACGAGTAAGTTCAGAAATTCAAAAATGGAGAGCTTGAGGTAGAAGATGAAGATGGTGGTGGCGCGCAATTTTGAATTCTCAGGGGAGAGTTTATTTTATTTTGAATGGTGTGCGTTTTATTAACGACTGAATAACTTGCCCTAGTGGCCACACATGCGCTCTTAGTCTCCTCATGCCAAAGGTCTGGGGTTCGAATCCCCCTCGCCCCAGACTTTTTGGTTCTTTTATTTTTCAAAGATTTACAACTTGTTTTGAAACATAACCAAATGAAGGCAAGTCACTAACACTGAGCGCGCGTTGGCTCAGTGGTGTTGTTTTGGGCTGGTAACCTCAAGGGCGTGGGTTCAAACCCTCCAAGGGCCAAAACTTATTTTTTTTAACACTAATTTCTTTCATTTCTCTTCACAACTTCACATATTTATTTAACCTATCAAAATAAATCATTTTCACTTCATTTTTCATACACCTATTATTTAATATATCTATTTTGTGAATAGTCAAAAAAATCATAAAAATATTATTTATTTCTTGAGTTTTTTAATTAGGTTTAAAATAGTATGTTTTAAGTGTTTTCTTAAATACTTTAAATATATATATTACTTTATTTTAACCTAATCACTTTGTGAATAAGTTTATGATAAAACCCTAATTATTTAGGTCTTAATTAAGTAAAAATCTTTATTTTTACTTTAATTAAGTTGACTTTTGTCAAATTTCAAAGCTGTTATCAATCTCCGATTAAACGGATGATTAAGGTTTTCAAACAACAAAACCTTATATCATTTCAAATCATTTTCAACTGCTTTTATCACCAGTACTGTAAAGTACTGGGCCTCTAATAGAGTGTAAGTCCCAAAAACCTTCTCTTCTTAGCTTGTTTTCAAAACTGTATTTTCAAAATCTTCTTTCTGTTTTCAAAACATTCTTCTGGTATTTGAAGGGCATTATTCCCGGTGAAACTCTTCAGATACCTATGTGACCTTTGTCCATCTTCACTTCTTCTGTTTTCAAAAACCATTAGCTGTTTATCATATACATTCAACTGTTATCAACAAAAACAATAAAAATACTGTTGAGGCTCTGTACATACTTCTTCAATGGCCTCCACTCCATCCAGGTTAGGCTTTACAAGCTTTCAATTTACAGTCTTTGTTTAAATTACTGTCAAATATAAACTGTGCACATATATTAGTTTAGAACTGCGTTTGAGTATAAACCTTAGGACAGTTAAACTATATATATATTATTAGGAATATGACCTAGGATTGAGAATGTCTTCCCGGTGAAGGCTCTTTCCTAATTAGAGATCTGTAGTTCAAACCCCCAAGATGAATTATTCCCGGTGAAACATCTTGGCAAAAACCTTAGAATCCAAATAATAGGACACATCCACCCAAAGAGGAATTATTCCCGGTGAAACCTCTTACCCATTTTCTTAGAGCCAAAATAAGTTCAAAACTACATAAGCTTTCTCTTGTGCTATAACAAGGACCCTCGGTTAGCCTCCTCTTGGGCTTTGTACAAGGACCCACAGGCTTCTTAAAAGCATTTCCAGCTTCCTCTTGAGCTTGTATACAAGGACCCATCAGGTTTCTTATAAACATAGGAACAGGTCTTTAGTCACCTTTTAGCCTACCCTGGTGAGTTTCTTCCAATTTAAACCAGACTTTAAACAAGCTAAGTTTGTCTCAATTTTGCATTGAGTACACTTTTTGGAATGAGAGACATGGACAGTCTCTGTCACCCTTATCTTCATCAATCTTCCTTAGCAGAGTCTAGGATCCATGTTTGATCATCCTCAGCATTGAGTCAGCCTTCATCTTGGGCTTTAAACAAGAAGTCTCACTAGATAATCTTTCTGCCAATCCTTTCATCCTTTAATAATTAATGGAGTGCTACCCAAATCAATTATCATTTTAACAAAAACCCCTGGAAAGGGATAGCCTCCAAAATTAATTAATAAATAATTTCATTCTCTTAGGAGATAATTTCCCCAAAAGAGTCAAAACCCCTGGAAAGGGTCAGCCTCCAAAAAACATGATAAAGTCAGTCTTTTACCAGACAATTTCACCAGTAGAGTCAAAATCCCTGGAAAGGGTTAGCTTCCAAAGAAAAACAGTCTTTTAATAAATAAAACCTCCTCAGTAGAGTCAAAACCAACAAAAACAGTTAGCCTCAACCTTGGGCTTCATACAAGGCACCCAAACAATAAAACTCCCCTGTTAAGAGTCAGCCTCAACCTTGGGCATTGTACAAGGCAGATAATAGAGTCTCCCCAGTGAGTTCTTCATCATTCAGTAGCCACAACCTTGGGCTTTGTACAAGGCAGATAAACCATATCTTTCATGTGTCAAAGATTCCTAACACTTAGGATCTTTCCCCATATAGTCATCAATACTTAATTCATTTAAGAGTCCGCCACAACCTTGGGCTTTGTACAAGGCAGAAAATAGTTTTTTTCCCCTAGCTAGAGTCAGCCACAACCTTGGGCTTTGTACAAGGCATATAAATAGAGTCTCCCTAAGTAGAGTCAGCCTCAATTCTGGGCTTTGTACAGAACACTAAAATACCCTGTAATTAATCCCCAGTGGAGTCATCTCCCAGAGTCATTAATATTAATTAATCAATCAAAAAAAAGCCTCAAGCTTGGGCCTCATACAAGCCAGCTAAAGTCAAATCTTTTATACAGTAGATAGACATAGCTTATCTCTATAGAGAGATATTTTTACTACTCTACCACATTCAAACAAACAAACATTTCATTTCAAATTTTAATCAAGTCTCCCATTTAGGATTTTGAAAGGCATGAGCTGGCAGTAAAACCCAGACATGTGGTAACTTTCCCTAATTTGGATGAGCATCTTTCTTTCATTTAAGAGGCATTTGACTGGTATACTTGCACATACACAAGTAAGGTCCCCCTCTTGAATGAAATGAATTCAGTTATTCTGTCACTCCTTTAAATGTTTGTGGTAGAATAGTACTAATACCTCTCTGAAGAGATAATTTCATGTCTCTTTACTGTAAACAGAGATTTAATTCCAAGCTTCAACCTTGAGCTTCAAACAAGGCACCAAAAATAATTAATTTCCCTAGTTAGTTCCCCGAACTACATTAAGCTCTGACTTCCACTAGGGATATGTAGGCATGAGGTTCACAAGGAATCTCAGCGAGCTAATAAAATACCAAAAATAGTCAGTCTGTCTTCTTTAATCAATTCAATTCCTTCTCCTAATACAAAGGAGAAACTTTCCCAATCATTAGCAATAAACACAAACACAATGACACAGAGAAGGTTCCTGTAGAGTACTACAGATATGTAGGGTGTTTAAACACTTCCCTATGTATAACCGACCTCCCGGACTCCAGAATTTCTAGTCTAGGTGTAAATCCCCACACTTAGCAAACTCCTAGGGTTTAGTTGAGATCTTTTTTTCCCTTTCCTACTCGTAGGACAAATAAGAAAGTTCGTGTGATATCGTAGGAAGAACTGAAATAAAATTCATCCCGCCACGGGCGCATTCTCCTTCCAAATTTCGCGTGAAGGGTTTAGCGTGCCGTCCTCCCAAGTGAAACGGGGAGGTAAAAGAAAACGACACCACACTTTCCACCAAGACTTTCCATTTGCATAGGTCCCATCAAGTCCATATGAAGCAGTTCTAGAACCCTGGAAGTAGTCAGATGTCTAACCTTTGGATGTGACATCCTGGTTTGTTTTCCTACCTGACATTCACCACATATTCTTCCTTCATCAATTTGTAACTTGGGAATTCCTCTCACAGCTTCCATAGAAATAATCCTTTTCATACCTCTTAGATGAAGGTGACCAAGTCTTTGATGCCACAACTTTGCTTCTTCTTCTTTAGAACATACAGTTGAGTAGCTAGATTCATGAGAAACCCACAAGTAACAGTTATCTTTGGATCTGACTCCCCTCATTACTACTTCCTTTCCTTCATTAGTAACCACACACTCAGCTTTAGTGAAGTTAACTTGGTATCCTTGGTCACAAAGTTGACTAATGCTTATGAGATTAGAAGTCAAGCCTTTGACCAACAAGACACCTTCCAGATTTGGAACTCCTGAGCAGTCTAGTTTTCCAACCCCTTTGATTTCTCCTTTAGCTCCATCACCAAAAGTTACATAGCTAGTAGAATGGTTTTTGATATCTACTAATAGATTCTTGATTCCAGTCATGTGTCTGGAACATCCACTGTCAAAATACCAATCTTCTTTGGTTGATACTCTGAGAGATGTATGAGCTATTAAAGCCATATTTTTAGGTGTCCACTGTTGCTTCTTGATGGGCATGATCTGCTTGGGTCTGTAGTATGGAGCTTGGTCTGGGTATCCATATAATCTGAAACAGAAGGGCTTAATGTGTCCAAATCTACCACAGTAATGGCATCTCCATCTTTGAAATTTCCTCTTCATTTTACTTTTGTCATGATGTTGAGTCACATGTTTTGACATCGGGTTCAACATCTTAGATTCTGGTTTAGCATTACTACTAGCTTGAGGATGTTTCTTTGCACCAACAAATCCTATACCAGACATATCTCCTGAACCCTTTCCAATCTGTAAAATCTCTTCCAACATATCAGAACCACTGCTTAACATTTTGACAGATTTTGACATCTGATCAAGTTTGGATGTTAGCATGGTAACTTCACTGTTTAGACCAGATATAGTTTCACGAAGCCCTGTGTTATCAGCCTCCAACTGGACTATGTATTTCTTCTGCTTTTCACCTTGTTGACAGACTTCAGCACTTCTGATACATAGCTTCCTGTAAGATGCTGCTAATTCTTCATAGCTCATCTTCACTAGAATCTTCATCAGAGACACAAACACCAGTAAGGGTTGTGACATGTTTGGCAGATTCTTCTTCAAAATCACTCTCAGAATCTTCATCAGACCAGGAGACTGACAGTCCTTTCTTTTGTTTCTTGAGATAAGTGGGACATTCAGCTCTAATATGTCCATATCCTTCACATCCATGACACTGAATTCCTTTGCTTTGATTGTACTTTTCTTCAGGTTTTACCTTTCTACTAGAGTCATAGGATCTGTTAGTGTCAGATGAGATGTTCTTGACATTTGGTCTTGACTTCTGATCCATTCTTCTCATATTCTTGTTAAATTGTCTTCCAAGCATGGCTATAGATTCAGATAGATTTTCTTCTCTACCTTCCTCTACTTCTTCTTGAGAGTTGGACACAAAAGCTAGACTTTTATTCTTCTTTTCAGTATTGTCACTGATCCCCATATCAAAGGTTTGAAGAGATCCAATTAATTCTTCTACCTTCATATTGCTGATATCCTGTGCCTCTTCTATAGCTGTGACTTTCATATCAAATCTCTTCGGCAAGGATCTAAGGATCTTTCTCACTAGCTTTTCATCAGACATTTTTTCTCCTAAAGCTCCTGAGGTATTAGCAATTTCAAGTATATTCATGTGAAACTCATGAATACTTTCATCATCTTTCATCCTTAGATTCTCAAACTTTGTAGTTAGCAACTGAAGTCTTGACATCTTAACTTTGGAGGTGCCTTCATGAGTAGTTCTGAGGGTATCCCAAACATCTTTGGCTAGTTCACAATGGTGTACTAGTCTGAATATATTCCTATCAATTCCATTGAATAGAGCATTTAAAGCATTAGAGTTGCCAAGAGCCAGCTCCTCCTCATCTTTGCTCCATTCTTCCTCAGATTTGAGGGATGACTTGCCATCTTTTCCAGTAGTGACAGGATGTTCCCATCCTTTGTTTGCAGCTCTCCATGCTTTACTATCCAAGGATTTCAGAAAAGCCACCATACGAGGTTTCCAATAATCATAATTAGATCCATCCAGAATGGGTGGTCTGTTCACAAATCCACCACCTTCCTTGTCCATAGTACCAGAAAGTGTTGTCCCTAGATCTCACCCAGTAAGAAAAACAGGCAGGGTGCCTGCTCTGATACCAATTGAAATTCTGGAGTCAGATACATGATGTCGAATAGGATGTCACAACACTACTATCTGAATAATTTTAAACCAATGAACAAGAAAGAAACAAACAAATAACAAACAACACAAGAGAGTTGTTAACCCAGTTCGGTGCAAACACACCTACATCTGGGGGCTACCAAGCCAGGGAGGAAGTCCACTATAAGTAGTATCAATTTAGAGTAATACAGTTCAAGATTACACCTTTCACTTAATATCTACCCAATGCAACTTCAACCTAATACTACTTAGATCAGAGATTCATCTCACTCCCCCTCAATCACAGCAGTGATGAATAACACTCAACAAATATGAATAGAAGACACACTTCAAGGACACAACTTGATCTTGCTTAAAAGCTTCAATCAAGTACAATGATACTCTTGCTTAAAAGCTTCAAGTATCTCTTACAACTCAAACAAAAACACCTAGACCAAGACAATCATCATGATGATTGTTTCGCTCACAAGAAAGCTAGAACTTAAAAACCCTAATAACGAAAACCTCTTAAAACTTCTCTTAGAAAAACTGTACACGGGCTGCAGCTTCTTCATAATATATATAGCCTTCAAAACGCAGCAGCTGGGCCTTGGATCCAAATTAGTCTTTAACCTAATTAAACTAATTTCCACAAATCAAGGAACCAAAATAAGAGCAATTAAAGACGTCCTTGAAAAGATCAAACAGATCATAATCTAATATTTCTAAGTAAGGCGCAGTCCAATATTTCCAAGTAAGGCGCATAGGATCTTAACAGATCACACAAACAGAATTAGTAACAGAATAAGATGTAACAGCTACGGATGTCATGACATCGGCCTTGACATCAGGTAAAGGCTTGCACAAATAAAGACTTCACTACAGTAGAATGCATGTCATGACATCAGTTTTGACATGATAATATCACAATGAGTTTTACCAAAAATTACAGCCAATCAACAACATCTACACCTTTGATTCACCCTTGGGTGAGGTTTATCTGGCCTTCTTGGGACTCCTCTTTTGTTGAAAGTGAAAGTGGCTGGACTACCACTTTGATGGATCCATCCTTGGGCAGATGGAACCTTCTCAAACATCTCAGACATCTTTCGATCATACACTATATTGTACCTAGGACACATTAGACACTCTGAGCCTATTTTATGACAATGCACCAGGAACCCTAGCAAACCCTCCCCTGGTTTTGGGTAGGTGTTCAACATCTGGTCTTCTTGTCTCCGATTGCCCCCAATTCGAGCATGCTGAATTCTCTCATATGTTACAGCAGCCTTTAGATCCACCATGATACTGCATCTATGACATAACAACATCCCAACTTTCTTTCTGTGGCATCAAAATAGATAGTCACACAAGCTTTCTTCAGCCTTTGGGTAGCCACCCCTCATCTGCTCTTTCTCCATCTCAAGGCATCTTTCAACTTCTTCCATCTCTAGGCAAGGTTGGTTCAAATCCACCATGTTAATTCCAAAGCTAGGACCTTCAACAATCTCCACCTTTTCGAATTGAACCCTAAGACCTTCAGTGGCCTTAGTCATCTCAGCAGTTGGGCCCTCAACAACCCCTAATTCATTAGTTCTTGCAGACAAGCCTTCGATAGGTTTGAAAGGAGCGACCATGTTAGTGAGGCCCTCAATAGCCTGTCTAGCTTCATCAATCATGACACAACTTTCGACCTTTTTGGCATCATCTTCTTGGTCCATGTTGAACCCAGTAATGTCAACCATGTTCACGTCAACAGGTTCAGCATAACTGGTCTCTGCTATGTTGAGGCATCAATATCAACTTTCATCTGGCTCTTTGCTTTTTCGCCAAACTTCAGCCTCCCTAAAAAGAAAACATTGTGAGGTCTTATGGCCTATAAAGGTATGATACTTACAAAAACCTCTTTTCTTCTGTTGTTCTAACGGAGGAATTTTAGTATTTGGAGGTATTATCATTTGGCCATCCTTTACTAATAAATCAAAGATCGCATCATATTTGGTTACGTCGAATGTGTGAGTTTTCTTAGGGAATTTATCATTTTTCTCAGTTTCGACATGGTTCTTTCCATTTGATGGGGCAAGAACTTTGCAGGAGTAGGGAGTGACTTGTTTTAACTCAGCCAAATCTACTTCAAGCTCTTCAAAATCACAAGGGTGATTAAACATCTCCGGCTCCTCCTCTCCAGTTTCGACATAAGCCACTCTCTCTTTCTTGTGATTCTTACTCACCCTTACTTTCTCAGCCTTTAAACGTTCGACCTGTCGAACCCTATCTGCTAGTTGGGCCATATCTTCCAGATATTGAGTATCTAATTTCTTTCTAATAGAGTAGTCTAATCCCCCTGCAGCCATTTCGAATAACTCATGTTCAACATTTGCATGATCCTTTTGAATAATAGACTTCCACGCGTCTTCGACGAATGGCTTGATCAATTTTGAATTCAAATTCTTCCTTCTTGTAGGCGCCAAGTCTTTGACGGATTCCAACGAATTACTTTTAATTCGCCAACGAATAACTCTTTATTCAACTCTTCCACTCTTAAGATAACTTAGGCCTTTGTTTAACTTTATTTAAATGAAGCCCAATGCACACAAAAGACTTTCTCTTCGACCCAGCGACTGTCGAAATTACTAGTTAACACTTATATACATTGCCTAATATATCAAGACACTTATACAGTCGATTAGAGCAAGGCTTAAAGCTTCCTAATTGATTAGGAATACTCTTAATCAATTAGGAAACTACCCATTATAGGTTTTCCTTTTTGGGAATTACGAATGTCATTTTTATTAAGCTCATCACCAATTATACTTAATGTGTACTCGATTATGAGCATTAAAAAGTGCTTGAATATTTTTCCTTTTTGAGCCAGACTTCTCACCTATAAATAGAGGACTCCCCCACGCACTTCCAAATTACACCCGAAAATGCGTTTTGACATACTTGCTCATTCTTGACCCCTTTCTTCTAATTTCTTTCATTTAAGTAAAATTGCCTCAGTGTTTTAAGAGTGAAAAATGAAGGATAGAAAAACACTTAGAAAGGGGGGGTTTGAATAAGTGTAGCTTTAAAAACTTGACAGATAAAAATAAATTGCACAGTTATTTTTATCCTGGTTCGTTGTTAACTAAACTACTCCAGTCCACCCCCGCAGAGATGATTTACCTCAACTGAGGATTTAATCCACTAATCGCACGGATTACAATGGTTCTCCACTTAGTCAGCAACTAAGTCTTCCAGAGTCTTCTGATCACACACTGATCACTCCAGGAACAACTGCTTAGATACCCTCTAAGACTTTTCTAGAGTATTCTGATCCACACGATCACTCTAGTTACAACCTGCTTAGATAACCTCTAAGACTTCCTAGAGTATACTGATCCACACGATCACTCTAGTTCCTTACAACTTAATGTAATCAATTCTAAGAGTATTACAATTGCTTCTTAAAAAGCTATAATCACAAACTGTGATATTTCTCTTAACGTTTAAGCTTAATCTCACTAATATATTACAACAGCAATGTAGTGAGCTTTGATGAAGATGAAGATTCTGAGCTTTGAGTAGAACAGAGTTTCAGCAAGTTAATATGAGTTGTTTTTGGTTCAGGATCGTTAACCTTGCTTCTCATCAGAACTTCATATTTATAGGCGTTGGAGAAGATGACCGTTGAGTGCATTTAATGCTTTGCGTGTTCCGTACAGCATCGCATTTAATGTTATACGCTTTTGTCAACTACCTCGAGCCTTGTTCACGCTGTGTCTACTGACGTAGCCTTTAATAGCTTTAACGTTCCTTTTGTCAGTCAGCGTAGCCTGCCACTTGTACTTCCTTCTGATCTGATGTTTGTGAATACAACGTTTGAATATCATCAGAGTCAAACAGCTTGGTGCATAGCATCTTCTGATCTTCTGACCTTGAAGTGCTTCTGAGCGTGATACCATCAGAACTTCAATGCTTCTGATCTCGTGTTCTTCTGATGCTTCCATAGACCCATGTTCTGATTCTGCTTCGACCATCTTCTGATGTCTTGCCAGACCATGTTCTGATGTTGCATGCTGAACCCTTTGAGACAAAGCTTCTGAGCGCTGAATTATGCATACTCTTTATATATTTCCTGAAAAGGAAATTGCATTGGATTAGAGTACCATATTATCTTAAGCAAAATTCATATTATTGTTATCATCAAAACTAAGATAATTGATCAGAACAAATCTTGTTCTAACAATCTCCCCCTTTTTGATGATGACAAAAACATATATAAATGATATGAATTTGCGATCAGAAAGAGCAGACGGCAAAAGACAAATTACACAGCTATAGCATAAGCATATGAATATGTCTCCCCCTGAGATTAACAATCTCCCCCTGAGATAAATAATCTCCCCCTGAAATAAATACTCGAAGAACTTTAATAAAAGACTTCCCTGATTATTTCGGTAGAGACGATCACATAAGCTTCTGTCTTCAGAGAATTCATAGCTTCTGACTTCTGCTTCCATTGGACAGCTTCAGAACTAGAATTTCTTTAGATCCCTAGAACACTCACAGCTTCTGATTCCTGCTTCCATCTAGGACAGCTTCAGAACTTGAATTTCTTTGATCTTCAGAACATTCACAGCTTCTGATTCCTGCTTCCATCTAGGACAGCTTCAGAGCTTGAATTTCTTTGATCTTCAGAACATTCCCAGCTTCTGATTTCTGCTTCCCTCGGATAGCTTCAGAGCTTTGAATTTCTACCAACATCACTTCATGCTAGATTTGTATCAGAACATTGTTGAATGTACCAGAGCATCATCAGAGCATCTCTACATCCTGAAATGTTACAGAACAAACACTAAACGACAAAAGTCAGCATGAATGAGTCAGAACATAAAATGTATATTAGAACACATGATATGTATCAGAGCCATATAGGCTTAAATAATGTTATCAGAGCAAATAGAATTTTGTCAGAGCAAATAGACAAATATGGATCAAATTCTATTATCAGTGCTTCTGATTCATTCTTCTTTCTTGCTTCTGATTTCTGAAGCTTGACAGCACTCAGCTTGCTTCAGTTTCCATGAGTTTATTCATTTTACAGAATAACACTTCTTATGGTTTTGCTTCTTGTGTTTTCTTTGAAGATTCTCTTCACTTCTTTATACCTGCAAAACACTTAAACCATATAGAACTTGCAGTTCTTGTTTGAAAATGTGTGGGAGCTTTACCCAGCAACTGATAGATTAATCAAATCATTTATCATTTTTCTTTCTCCCCCTTTTTGTCATATCATCAAAAAAGCAAAAAAGATTCAGAGACAAACAAAACGAAACACACAGAGGAAGAAGATGATTTCATTGAAGTTCAAACAGCAGGTACAGAAGTACATGAAGATAAGTAAGATCAGATGCACAAAGACAGATGCAACGAAAAGAAAGAAACAACACAGACTCAATCTAAGATGGCCCTAGCCTTGACAAGATCTTGGCCAGCATCTCTTTAACCTCATTGTTGTGTCCTTCTTGCCTCACCATGAAAGCGTTATACTTATCATTGAGTGAGCTTTGCTCATCCTGTCTCCTCTGAATTTCTTCCAGAGTCCTTGCAAGACGAGAAGATTCATCAGAAGAAGCTTCACCGCTTTCAACCACAGGAATAGCAACTTGATCTGTAGCTTCCATGGATAGATCATTTGCAGGGATTTCCTCAACAGGATCTGATTCAGCAACATGATCTTCAGCATCTGCTTCTTGCATAGAAGCATCTCCATATTCTGCAGCAAGAATTTCCGAGTCTCCATTCTCAAGTGCCTGAAGAATGGCAGCTAGATTCCTGGGAGCAGAAGGACCTTCAACTTCTGGTGGGTCAACAACTTCTGGAATGACCAAGCTTGGGTCTTTCTCAGAAGGGTTTTCCCTCAGATAGTCAAAGAGAGTCTTGAAGTCTCCGAGCAGAACAGGATAATCAGGAATAAAGATGACAATATCCCTGCATGGATTTGCTTCCATTTCAGCAGCCAGTCTTAACTGTTCCATCTCATCCAAGAAGGGCTTCTCTTCCAACAGATGTCTTCCTCTGAGACGAACAAACCAGAAGTCTTCATAATTCCTCAGAATTCCACGAGGCCGTGGGGCAGCAGCTACACAGGCTTCCTGTAGTTCTAAAAACAGAGCATTTGATTCTCTGCGAAGGATCCTCCAGAAGTTCCGCATAGCAACATCATTCAATCCAGAACTTTCAGCAATTCTGAGAATATCAAAGATACTTCTGAGATTCCTCTTTATGTTTTCAAAAACTACACCAATAGGGTATACAGGGCGAAATTTTATTAGGGTTTTTGAAAAGGCAGGGTTGGAAGTGAAGTACGGATGAGGTTCTCTATCCAACCTATAAGAAGATTCTGCTTCAGTATCAGAATCTAACACTACCACTTCAGCTTCAGGATGAGGCTTGGGAGTGTAGTTGCAATCACGGAGCAGCTGCTCATGTGATGCAGAGGTTGGAAAAGGAGAATCACAAAGATTGTTTTGAGAGGTGGAGGGAGTATGTTCAAAGGTGGCATTGGGAGAAGGTTGAGATGGAAAGAGAGTTTGAATGGGTGGTATATCCAAAACATGATCATCAGCAGCTTGGTCAGAAACAAAGTTAGTTGAGGATGAAGGAGAAGGGATGGAGGCATCTGGAATTGGTGAGAGAGAAGGAGAATTGGGTTTGGTTGTATGAGAAGATGGCGGTGTAAGAACATGGACAAGAACCGGTGATTCTGATGTGGCTTTTTCTGGTTCAGGTGTAGGGACAACCTCTATTGGTGCAACTTCTGAACGAACAGCAGGAACAGAATAAGGTTCAGAAATGCATATACCTTTGGAACCTCTCAGAAAAGCTTTGGCCACATCCTCAGTCTTCTTCTGCTTTTTACTCTTCGGCTCTTCAATAATCTTTGCTTTGCCTCTAGAGATTTCTTTCCTTCTGACATAAGCCAGAACTTCTGGTTGATTCTCAGCCTCTTGAGCAGCATTTTCTTCATCTGAGCTTTGAATAATCATCTTCCTTTTTCTGGTTATCTTCTTCTTAACAATTTCAACAATCTCATCATTGTTATTTGACTTCTTCTTCTTTTTCTTCTTCTCAGCTTCCTTCTTATTCTTCTCAAAATCAGCAGATACGGCCTTAACAACTTTTGCAATCACTTCTTCTGGGACTACTTCATTTTTAGTGGTAGCAGCAACTTTCTTTGCAGCCTTCACTTGATTAAAGGAGGGATGATCAAACTTTCTTTTGGTTCTTTCTTCCTTCTTGCGATTCACTTTAATAGGAGCACCTTTGTCTTGATCTTTAAGACTCTTATCCTCTTTTTGTGACTTCAGATACTTAGTTCTGACTTCAGGTACCTCACTATTGAAGAAGGTTTCAAAGTCAGCTAGAACTGGTTTTCTTCTGATTCTTGTTCCAACTAGAGGTTTAGGAACTTTGAGGATAGTGTCAATTATTTTCATCTTCTTTAAAGAAAAAGCATTCAGACAGGCTCCAGAGGTGACAGCAAGGTCTTTGATAATACCTTCAGACTCCAGACTCTCAACAATCTTGGAATGCACCAGAAGGTTTGTAATAATTCTACCAAAAGGAATGATTGTTCCACCATTTTCTTTTCTGAAAGCGTTTCTGGAATCCTTTACTGCTTTCCACATATGGTTGAAGATAATGTAAATCGCATCAACCTTCTTCTGAGTGGCAATGCAATAAAGAATATACCTTTGATCATTATTGATGAAATCCGAGGCATGTGTTCCTTTCCTATGGTAGAAGCACCCAAGAAGGATCTTTGTCCAGATTCTGTAGACATCTCTCAAATCCCTGACGTATTTTGTTTTCTTGACATTTGGATAGAGAGTGGATAGAACATCTCCCAAATCTGCCCTTTGATCAAACTCAAAAACCCCTTCAGGGTTTTTCAGATCAAACATCATTCTTAGGATGTTTTCAGTAATAACAACAAACTTTCCATGGACGAAAGAAAGTATAGATTTTGGAGCAACCACAGCATGTGCCCAGAACTCCTTGACAAGATCCGGATAAACTGGACCAACGAACTCAGCAAACAACGAGGTCCATCCTTGAAAGATGATGTCTTCTTTAAGGTGAAATTGGTTTTCTTCAATGTTGTCAAAGTCAACCATGAGTTCACACAGAACTTCCAATTCATCTTTAGGAATGGAGCATGCAACAACAGGGGTGAGTTCCTGGTTTGCTTCATTATGAATATGGAGAAGAGTAGATGAACCAACAATTTGAGATGAGGAAGCAGCCATTGAAACAGGGCGAACAACTAAGAGGAACAAATTCTGGGTTTTCGGTTAGGGTTTTAGAAACGACTAAGAAGATTTCAAAAGAGAATATGCAAGAAGAAAGAGAGACACGGAGCGGAAAAAAAAATATGAGATGATTTGAAAAGGATATATAGAGACGGATTTGAAAAAGAAAATAATAAAAAATATAAACTGAACAGTTCCAGAATCAAAAGAAATCAATTTTATTAAATGATGAGTGACGTAAGGAGAGAGAACGTGGTAAATGAAATGATTTAAAACAGTTACCTAGGTCGGCGTCTTTTCAACTGCACGCTTTGTACTAACCGTACAGACCCGTGTTCACCATCAGATAATAGATGACAGTTGTAAATTTCAGAATAGACTATACACCTTCAGATTCAGATCACTGCTTCTGATCTGATCAACTTTCTCTTCTGGAAACACTCCTTCTGAAGTGTGCTGATATAAATCTGAATGATCTTCTGATCCATTACTTCTGATATACACAGCTTCTGGAGATTCACTTCTTTGTTCTGCAGCTTCTGATACGACAAAATTGTATCTGCAGAAATTCTTAAGCTGCTTTGTTTCATCAGAAACAAGTTTATCATCAAACCAGTTATTTATTGATTCGTCCACAATCAGTGTTTCAATATTGTATATTCTGTGGCATTTAGAGCATTCAGAATAAATAAGAACGAAACATCATTGCTTTAGAAACAAACAAAACAGATGGTTCCAAGACTAATAAGCTTTCTTTTCTGATCTCCTACGAACATAGTTTCTTCAACAGATTTAAGTACCAGAACTTGGAAGACAGTCCTTCTTCCCTTCAAGTGTTGAGACCAACTTGAGTCCAGATGACATGACATGTTGACTTTTATCTTCTTTGACGCCAAGAGAATCTGCAAAAGAAATAGTCTTTTTCTTTGGTACCCACATCTTCTTGGGTCCTTTCTTGTTAGTTCTCCTCAAGTTCTGATTGAACTTAGGTTTAACATTGTAAGCAATAGGAGAAACAGCATGATAATTTTTAATGTGAGTTTCATGATATTTCCTAGGTTGTGTCACATGCTTTTTGGTGTGTGTTATGTGAAAACTTTGAGCATGTGAGGTGTGCCTAATATCATGGGAGTGGCCATACTTGAACTGATCATACAATGGCTTGTATGTGAATTTCATTTCATCAACAGGTTCAAGTTTGTATGGGGTTTCACCCTCAAAACCAATGCCGACTCTTTTGTTTCCAGACACAGCATATATCATAGAAGCTAGCTGACTTCTGCCAATACTTCTAGATAAGAACTTCCTGAAACTTAAATCATATTCTTTCAGAATATGGTTTAGACTAGGAGTGGATTTTTCTGAATCAGAAGGAGATCCAACATTATTGGATAATTTTAAAAGTTTTTCTTTTAATTCAGAATTTTCCAACTCAAGCTTCTTTGTTTCAAATTCAAATAGCTTTTTCAGCTTTTTGTATTTGAGACTAATCTGAGACTTGAATTTCAGAAGTTCAGTTAGACCGGAAACTAACTCATCTCTAGTAAGTTCAGAAAATACCTCTTCAGAATGTGATTCTGATGTAGATTCTGATCCGTCATCTTCTGTCGCCATCAGCGCACAGTTAGCCTGCTCATCTTCAGAGTCTGAATCATCTTCTGATTCATCCCAGGTTGCCATAAGACCTTTCTTCTTATGAAACTTCTTCTTGGGATTTTCCTTCTGAAGTTTTGGACATTCATTCTTGAAGTGTCCAGGCTCATTGCATTCATAGCACATGACCTTCTTCTTGTCAAATCTTCTGTCATCAGAAGATTCTCCACGTTCAAATTTCTTTGAACTTCTGAAGCCTCTGAACTTCCTTTGCTTGGTCTTCCAGAGTTGATTTAGCCTTCTGGAGATACGGGACAGTTCATCTTCTTCTTCAGATTCTGATTCTTCAGGATCTTCTTCTCTAGCCTGAAAAGCGTTAGTGCATTTCTTGATATTGGATTTTAAAGCAATAGACTTACCTTTCTTTTGAGGCTCATTTGCGTCCAGCTCTATTTCATGGCTTCTCAAGGCACTGATAAGCTCTTCCAGAGAAACTTCATTCAGATTCTTTGCAATCTTGAATGTAGTCACCATAGGACCCCATCTTCTGGGTAAGCTTCTGATGATCTTCTTTACGTGATCAGCCTTGGTGTATCCCTTGTCAAGAACTCTCAATCCAGCAGTAAGAGTTTGAAATCTTGAAAACATCTTTTCAATGTCTTCATCATCCTCCATCTTGAAGGCTTCATACTTCTGGATTAAAGCGAGAGCTTTAGTCTCCTTGACTTGAGCATTTCCTTCATGAGTCATTTTCAAGGACTCATATATGTCATAGGCCGTTTCCCTGTTAGATATCTTCTCATACTCAGCATGAGAGATAGCATTCAGCAAAACAGTTTTGCATTTATGATGATTCCTGAAAAGCTTCTTCTGATCATCATTCATTTCTTGCCTTGTCAGCTTTACGCCACTGGCATTTACTGGATGTTTGTAACCATCCATCAGAAGATCCCATAGATCACCATCTAGACCAAGAAAGTAACTTTCCAGTTTATCTTTCCAGTATTCAAAGTTTTCACCATCAAATACCGGCGGTCTAGTATAACCATTGTTACCGTTGTGTTGCTCAGCAGAGCCAGATGTAGATGCAGGTGTAGACTTTTCAATTTCACCAGCCATCTTTTACTGAAGCGTTTTTCTCTTCCTGAATCTTTTCTAAACACGGTTAAGTGCTTGCACCTTAGAACCGGCGCTCTGATGCCAATTGAAGGATAGAAAAACACTTAGAAAGGGGGGGTTTGAATAAGTGTAGCTTTAAAAACTTGACAGATAAAAATAAATTGCACAGTTATTTTTATCCTGGTTCGTTGTTAACTAAACTACTCCAGTCCACCCCCGCAGAGATGATTTACCTCAACTGAGGATTTAATCCACTAATCGCACGGATTACAATGGTTCTCCACTTAGTCAGCAACTAAGTCTTCCAGAGTCTTCTGATCACACACTGATCACTCCAGGAACAACTGCTTAGATACCCTCTAAGACTTTTCTAGAGTATTCTGATCCACACGATCACTCTAGTTACAACCTGCTTAGATAACCTCTAAGACTTCCTAGAGTATACTGATCCACACGATCACTCTAGTTCCTTACAACTTAATGTAATCAATTCTAAGAGTATTACAATTGCTTCTTAAAAAGCTATAATCACAAACTGTGATATTTCTCTTAACGTTTAAGCTTAATCTCACTAATATATTACAACAGCAATGTAGTGAGCTTTGATGAAGATGAAGATTCTGAGCTTTGAGTAGAACAGAGTTTCAGCAAGTTAATATGAGTTGTTTTTGGTTCAGGATCGTTAACCTTGCTTCTCATCAGAACTTCATATTTATAGGCGTTGGAGAAGATGACCGTTGAGTGCATTTAATGCTTTGCGTGTTCCGTACAGCATCGCATTTAATGTTATACGCTTTTGTCAACTACCTCGAGCCTTGTTCACGCTGTGTCTACTGACGTAGCCTTTAATAGCTTTAACGTTCCTTTTGTCAGTCAGCGTAGCCTGCCACTTGTACTTCCTTCTGATCTGATGTTTGTGAATACAACGTTTGAATATCATCAGAGTCAAACAGCTTGGTGCATAGCATCTTCTGATCTTCTGACCTTGAAGTGCTTCTGAGCGTGATACCATCAGAACTTCAATGCTTCTGATCTCGTGTTCTTCTGATGCTTCCATAGACCCATGTTCTGATTCTGCTTCGACCATCTTCTGATGTCTTGCCAGACCATGTTCTGATGTTGCATGCTGAACCCTTTGAGACAAAGCTTCTGAGCGCTGAATTATGCATACTCTTTATATATTTCCTGAAAAGGAAATTGCATTGGATTAGAGTACCATATTATCTTAAGCAAAATTCATATTATTGTTATCATCAAAACTAAGATAATTGATCAGAACAAATCTTGTTCTAACAAAAAATACCTGTGAATATTTTTCTTGTGTATTCTGGCGCAATGGTAATATTATAAGTTGTGCGAGAAGTTTTATCTCTTGTGGTACATCTTTTGTGAAAAGTTTTTGTTTGTTTTGTGAGATTTACCATAAAATTCATGTTTGGTTCGTGAGATGCGCCTACTATAAAATCTCTCATTTGGGTTTGATAGTGTCCATTAAAATCTCGATTTGTTTCGTGAGTTGTGCAAGTTGTAAAAACTCTCATTTAGTTTGTGAGATTCTCCATTAAAATCTCTATTTGGTTCATGAGTTGCACCTGGTATAAAACCTCTCATTTGGTTCCAATATTTGCCTAGTGTAAAATCTCATGTTTGGTTTGGATGATAGTTAGTGTAAAACTCCAAACTTATTTGTAAGAAGGTTCAAGGACATAACTGTGAAAAAATCATATCTATAGTGGAAACTCTCAAGAATTTTTTTTAGGGAGATGATAGGTCAAATGAATAAGCTGAACCTTTATAAGTTTTTAGGACAATCTTCTTATCACTTATCTCTTTTTATTTTTGTTATTGTTTATTTCCGTTGTGTCTTCATCTCTTCTTCACTCTGATTTCTTCCTATTTGTTTATTTCACTGCTTACTTACTCTATGTTCAAGTTACAAAATTATTTTAGAATTTATAATTGGACATAATTTTTCAAAGCTATATAATTCACCCTTTTGTGTTTGAAGATTTTTTTTTTTTTTGTGTTTGAAGTATTTTTTTTATAACTGAGGGCACCAGAGAAGATCTCCCTATTGGCCATTAGTGGTATATATGGGGCCATTGACTCTTGGTGATAGGAAGTTTGGAGCCATATTGTGTTAGTTAGTAGACTTGATAAGTTTGTGCTTCTAGATTTTTTCTTTTTGAAGTGTTGACTTTTTGGAGGACATGGCCATTAATTGTGATTATTTTGGATCAATTAGAATATGTTTGACTCGTAAGCATTGTAAAGTATTTATCTATGCTTAATGACTTTTGGATATCTAAGCCTACAAGCATGGTAATGTATCACTTAAGCAAGTAAATATTTATATATGCTTAATAGTACATATTTCACCCTTAAAATTCATACAACAAACTGTTACATCATACCTTATTATTCATAAACTTAAACAAACTAACAACATCATAAATAATAATTAAATTAAGTAAACATATGAATCTCCCACTCACAATCTCTCAACATAAGCACTTATTAATTAATTCAAAGCTCAAAGGCTGCGGAGGAGAATCCCTTCAAAAGTGATTCCAGGTCCAAAAGCCAATCCCAAACCCCATTCTTCACTTCCATCTTCCTTCAAATAGTCCCTCATATACTCCATCACATAAAATATAGTATTGCTACTAACATTTCCATAATCCATTAAAGCCTTTCTACTACACTCCAACTTATCACTTTCCAATTTCAGTGTATTTTCTAGCTTATTAAGAATTGCTGGCCCACCTGGATGAACAGCCCAAAACAATTCATTGAAATTTTTCACATCACATTTAGCCATAATTTTCTTGCAAAACTCTTCAATATTCTCTTCAATTTTTTGAGGAAGGTCTCTCCCTAGCTTAAAGTTAATACCCTCTTCAGTAATTCTACCATCAATGACATTTTGTGTATCCGGCAAGAATTTTTGGACAGCATAGTTCAACTCCATGAAAGGTGTTTCTTGACCTAATATAGGGTTTGTGCCAATTATGGCAGCCGCGGCACCATCGCCGAAAAGCGCGGCGCCAACCAGATCATAAGGTCTAGCTTTGTTTGGTGCTCGAAACCCTAGTATCGTGGTTTCGGAAGTTGTGAGCAAAACCCTACTTCCAGGGTTGTTTTCGGCGATGTCTTTGGCAACACGTAAGCCAGTGACACCGCCGTAGCAACCAAGGAAGTAGAGCATCACGCGGTTAACATCGGTGTTTAAGCCAAGTTCATTTGCGAGATAGAGGTCTCCGCCCGGGAGGCGGATTTCGCTCGAGGAGACGTAGACAATGTGGGTGATGTCTTGAGGTGATCTTCCCCATTCTTTGATGCAAGCTTTGCATGCTCTTGTTGCCATTTCAACTACTGCTGGATTGGCTATTTCTAGCTTTTGTCTTATTGTTGGTATTCCTTCTATGGCTAGCTCTGGATGCTTGTCTAGGATTTCCTTTGACATGACTGTGTATCTTGTTTTCACAGTTGTGTTTTTGCCTGAAAATTGTGAAATGAAGAAAATTATAAAGTATTGCAATTTAGACTAATTAGTAAATAAGAGCACATGTTTGAATTCTGTTAGGTGAAGATTTGCGTTATGAGAGTGTACTCCTCCCAAGTTCGAATTCAATTAAGTGCTAACAATTTTTATATTAAATCAGTCCATCTAGAATTTTGGTCTGATTTTAAATAGTCTAGTGGACAGTGGAATTGTCTCTTAAACTAGTCGGTCCCAAAATTAGATATCAAACTCTCAAAAAAGAAAATAAATAAAAAAATAAAAATTAATTTGACTTACAAAGACGCTCCAATTTCTCCTTAATATATGCATCTTCACACTTAGTATCTCGAATATACCCTTCAACCAAGCACTCTTGAGGGAGGACTTGGCTAGGAAAAGCCTTCCCTAATGCAAGTATTGTTGCCTTTCCGGGGACAGGAGCACGCTTAGCGCGTGCACCGTTCTGCGCGGAACTTCCATTCAAATCTCCTTGAGGCATTTTTTTTTAGGTTCCAGCAAATACTATAGCTCTTGTGTTTTGGAAATGCAATAGATCAAGACTTGGTGATAGAGTTGAGAATTTTTCGGACTATAAATAAAGGAATTGTCAAAGTGTTGAAAATAAGTTGGTGACAAGCAAGACTTGCATGTTGTGATGGAAATTATTACATTATTTGAATTTTGTTACGTTGTAGTGTTCATGGTTTTTAGATGTTTGAATAAAAGGCTTCATAGGTCAACAATCTTTTACTTTCTTATTTCTTTTGTAGTACCAAATTCATTTCTAACTTGCAACACTTTTCAGTCTAGTGTTTAAACGGAAACAGCATGAGTATTTCATAAAAGCTGTGAAGATAAATTTTTTGCAAATAATTAATTTTGAAAAGAAAAAAAAATTGTTTCGAAAGTGTACATATAATTTTTTTTGTCTAAAAATATACCTATAAAAAGTTTAAATTATATATTTTTTAAGTTACATTTAAAATTTTAGCTAATTTTTGACTTTACAAATATTTATTGGTCTGTTAACTATCACCCATAATGATAATTGTTTCGAAAGTGAAAGATTAATTTGGCTTTACAAATATTTATTGCTCGGTTAACTAACACCCATAAAACTTGCAGATTATTCTATAATAATTATACTTTCTCTCCTACAAAACCCAAAATTGTTAATTTTATTTTTTCACTTTAATTATTTATTTTATATTTTTCTTTCACTTTTAAATTTTTTTTTTGGATGCGGTGAATTTTCATCTCCGTCAAAATTTAAATTTATTCAAAATCTCAACGTTAATAATACTCGATCAAACAGTAATATAAATAGCCTATTTTTTAGGAGAAAAATAGACTAAATATATTTTTTATTATTTTATTTCATTTAATATCACCGTTTGATCGAGTACTATTAACGGTTGAAATTTGGTGTCAAATTAAACTTTGACACCTTGGTGTCATTTAATCATATCCCATATATATATTGACCATTAATTCTTCTCAATCTAATAGTTAAAATAATAACTAATAATTTTCTCTCCACATTTAATTACTTATTATTTTTAACTATTATATTAAAAAGAATTAATAGTCAATATGGAAAGTAAGTTATAATAACTTACTCTTGGAGTTAAAATATCCCTCATCATAAAAGATTAACTTCCAAACCAAGTAACTAACTAATTTAGCCTTGAGTTTGGGTTACACAATGAACTATTTCTAATTTAATTATCAAAGTTAGGAATATGTCGATCTTCAATTCTTTGGTGAAAATGTCAGCCAAATGTGCTTCACTTAAGCAATGTATCACTTCAAGTTCACTTTAATTTACCTTCTTTCTTAAGAGGTAAAATCTAGCTTCAAAGTGCTTACTCCTCCCATGTAGAACTGGATTCTTTGCGAGATTTATGGTTGACTTGTTGTCGATCTACAGCACCAGAGGTTTCTTTACTTTGACCTCCATCTCTTCTAGAAGTGATCTGATCCAAATCGCTTGACACACCACATAGGATTCTTGTATATATTCAGCCTCATATGATGATAATGCCACCACAAGTTGCTTTCTCGAGCACCATGAGATTAGGTCACCAAATACTTGAAAGAAGTAACCAGTTGTACTTCTTCGATCTTCCTTATCTCCCCATCAATCAGCATTTGAATAGCAAGTAACCGTAGCTTCTTTGCTTTTAGAATCTCATGGAAACAAAATTCCACAATTTATTGATCCTTTTATATATCTCAGGATTCTTCTTACAACTTTCATGTGTGACACCCTTAGTTCACTCATGTATCTGTTCACTAATCCAACTGAGAAACCTATATCAGATCAACTATTGTACACGTATCTCATAGATCTGATACTTAAAAGGTGGTAATGGCTTTAAAGGAAGATTGTGCAGTTCTAGAGACCACAGAGAATCATATCACTACAACGAGGAAGGGCTTTTAAAGCGCTTTTTATAGCCTTTAAAAGCGCTTAAAAGCGCTGTGAAAGGTGGCGCTGGCGTAGCTAACAAAAGCGCTTCTGAAAGCGCTCTGGTAGGCCCCCCCTATAAGAGCGCTTTTCTGGAAAAAGCGCTCTTGTAGGCCCCCCTTTAAGAGCGCTTTTCTGGAAAAAGCGCTCTGGTAGGCCCCCCTTTAAGTGCGCTTTTTTCAGAAAAGCGCTGTGATAGGCCCCCCTGTGAGAGTAAAAAATAAAAAAAAACGCAACATACTAAAAAGCTTTTGGAAAAGCGCTCTTATAGGGGGGGCTATCAGAGCGCTTTTTCTAGAAAAAGCGCTCTTAAAGCCCACCCTATAAGAGCGCTTTTCCAAAAGCGCTTTAGTATGTTGCTTTTTTTTTATTTTTTTTCTTTTTTATTAATCTTTGGCAGCGCTTTTACAAAGAAGCGCTTTAGTAGGTGGGCCTTTAAGAGCGCTTTTCAAAAGCGCTTTCGTTGCTAAATGAGGTATTTTAATGTGCAGCCTGTAATTTAATCCTCCCAGTCGACCTGTAATATTTTCGACCTGTAATATGTTTTCAACCTGTAATATTTTCGACCTGTAATTTATTTTCGACGATATTATTTCAGCCATCAGTAAGACAATATATATATACTAATATAATACCATTATAATATCCAAAATTATATATATACATCATTACAACATCAATAATATTATAGTTCAAATCGACACAAATCCTACATGAAAAAGCGCTTAATATAAAAATGACACAAATCTTCTTTGATTTCTTCCAACTTAAGCTTCGGGTACGCAGCAGCACGGAATTCGTCAAGGTACTACAAAACAAAAACATAATATGAATGATATATTTAGTTAAATGTAACAAATTATATGAAATTATCTTAAGTTATAAATTCATACCGTGAGCGGAATCTCTAATTGATTCGCCTAAAGGATTTCTTTCATATACCTCAAAACAAAGTATCCGCAATCGTAACTGTTTCGCTGTTGCGGACACTACATAGAAAAACAAATAAGATTCTATAGTTGTCTTGTTTTATCAAGTAGCATAAATATATTATAAGCAACATTGTGAAAAATAATGTACCTGCACTTGGATCCAAGTAATGTTGTTAGATTTAGTTCGGGATACCTGTGCGTCCCGTTGACTTCGGAACACTTGTATTGATCTAATTAACAAATATATATAAAAGCATATGTTTAGATCAATCCCACAAATAAGTAAATATATAAATATACACGAATATATATTTAGAACGATCCCACTTACAAATCAACGATTTCCTTCATGGCCGGATAATTGGTCCATTCACCATTTACCGAATTCAGATAATACACGACTTCCCTTATAGGGTTGATAGCAAGCAGCAACCAGTGTGCTCTATAAATTAAAACAACAGGTTATATGAAAATTTTTCTATACACAAAAGAAACAGAGATTAGATGAACAAAGAATGAGAAACTAACCCTACTGGTCGGGTATTATACGCCCAAAGATGCAGACTTTCTGTATTGCCGGTGGACATGAAACTATCTACTAAGCGCTGTCTAACTGATTCCGGTTCCGAAGCAATTTCCATTCCGCTGCAGTGGGCGGAAGACACGAAACGGAATCTGTTAGACAACGGAGTCCCGCGCAACACTCTGTCATACAACAACCTTAAATAAAAACATAATAAACATTAGATTATTTTCATTGAAATGTGTAAATAAATTATATTGTGGGACTAATTAAATAATATATCGGATGAGTGAATATTACCGGATGTATGAGTGCATGTTAGTGACGCCTAGTTGATCATGCTTAAAAATCTCCTCCAAGTCATCAATTGTAATAAGTGACTTGAATTCAATACCGAAGACACTTTCATCCATAACGATTTCACGTAAAGCACCATCCTTCAAATCGGACATATCAACCATTATTGCGAGCGTCGACCGGTACCGAGGCACAAAAGCACCGCCTTTTTTTCCCGCTGGCTTCGGAGGACCAGTGGGTGGTACGGTACGAACTTGCTGCGTCACTTGTTGTGACTCCCGAGCGGATGCCTAAAAATCATATAAGTTAGGTAAAATATAAAATCATGCAGATTTAGATTCAGATTAATTATTAACACTTTAAATGTACCTCTTTTAGTGATGCAACGGACTCCTCCTCCTGTAAAATCCCTTTACCCTTAACTGTGGGTTTTATAGGAGCAGTCTAAAATTAAAATGTAAAAAATAATTAATAAACGGTTTAGAATTGACATTCGAAAACTAAATGATTCATAATCGTTTTCAATATACCTCATCACTAATGGTAATGAGCTCCGAGGGCCATGCAACAAATGATCCTATTGCATCTCGCAGCAATGTCGTCTCTGAGACCATGTCAGGTACCGGTAGCATCGCATCATGATCTACTACAACATCCACCGATACTTTCAAGTGTCCATCCGGGAGCGGTCTATGGTGAAGTAAATCTCCCAAAGTGTTGTGCACTTTTCCCTTGCCAACTAGTCGATAATTCGGTTCCGATAAGTATAGTTGGCAAGATGAAATGCCCTAAACCAATAGTAAATATAAAGTCATTATCATTAATAAAATAGAACAATTTAAAAGGAAAAAAAATTATAATTACCTCGGGAAATTTCCTTTGATAGTTGATACTAGCCTTATCACTAGTTTCTTTCACCGATGAAGTGTTGCACTTTTCTCTCATATACGCTTCTTTATCTCTTTGCAATTCAGAGACTTGTGCTTGCAATTCCGCCAACTTTTGCAACACTTCTTCATTTGAAGGATTTCTTCTCCTAGGAATCTTGTAAAAAGAGGTTGGAGTCACACCATGACCCTTACCCCTCACCCGACCGGGATACTCAGGAGCATCTAGTGCTCTACTAAGTACGCTCCCCTCACCGGTGGATGCCGATTGCGACAAGGTCTCCTGTAATTCATTTACATTAAAAAATCATTTATATATTAAAAAACATTTGATTTAATTAAAGACACAATATTATACTTACACATTCAGTAAAAACTCTCTGAACTTCGGGATCGACAGCATGATCCTTGCCCACACGAGCTTCCCTCCACAACACATGTTCAGGAAGTGAGGTTTCCTCACTTTTAGTCTCCTCTAACTATGCATTGACACAAATGATAAAATCGTCAAATAAAACACATTTAGACAATTAATTAAAACGCATTTCTATTTACTTACAATTTTATCCTCCAAGCGTGCATATCCCAAACGCCCTTTTTTGTATGGATATGCGGGTTTGGATGCTCTCGCACTATTCTTGGCACTCCTTTTCCGAAAATCTTCATCTCTTTGCTTTACAAACTCAGCCCAATCTTCTTCACCAATGAAGATCTCATACTTTTTTGGCCGTCCCGGTGCCTCTTCAAGAAAGTTTCCATCTTTATCCTTAAGATAAGTGTTTGTCAAAAAAGCTTTCCACCCTCTATATCTTTTGCCGGCCAAACCAAGTATGTAGCGTCTACGATCATCTGGTATCTCAAAAGTCCTCTGCAAAAAAACATACTCATAGTGTGTTAGTATAAGTAATTTAAACAATTTATCGTCAAGATAATAACAACAATTAACCATATATGATATATACCTGAAGCTCGTCCCAAATCGCTTTTTTTTTCGCATCCAAGTCTTCGCTTTTCAGATTCCATTTAGCTACGGAGACCGGAATATGCATACGAACAAGTGTACCAATATAACTTGTCAACTTTGCAGAATTAGGACCAATTGCTTGTTTATCAGAATTCCATTCCAATCGGTATACTAATCCTTGGTCTCTATGTCGAACGATTCCCTTCATGATAGTGATACCTCGTGCAACTTCTTTTGCCTCAGTATCAGGTGGAGCATTTGTATCCGTGGCATCTCTTTCTTGAGCATCTCTTTCTTGTGAGTTTTCAGGTGGAGCATCTCTATCCGGAGCCATTTAACCTGTATCAAACAAACTAAAGCACATTAGTACACTATTAATAAGCTAACAATCTATACAAGTAAAATGGAAGTCAAACCATGCATGTACAAGTAAATCGGAAACGAAATCGGTACAAATCAAAATAAGCGTCAAAAAATAAAGTTGTCGGAATTGAACGAAATTTACATGGCTATGGTAAAACGTCCCCACGGACTCAAAAATAAAGTCGGTTTTCCGAAATTCAGACCCTAAGCCCGACTTTTGATTACGGGCAGAAGCAAAACCGATAAAAAAACAGTCCCGAAATGTAAAGATAAGTGCATGAGCAGCTCCGGAATCGTCAAAATAGTATAGTTACATGTAAAGAAGTCAACAAACGGATACATGGTTCAAAAGTTATGTACAAAACGAGAATATGCACCAAAATTGAATAAGTACTATACTATTGATTAAAACAATCGGTACAAATTGAATAAAACAAATTAGTCGAAATATGTATACTATTACCTTTATCACTAACGTCTCTTTCTTTTCTTGGTAGGATTGTGTTCTACGCGTCTCTTAACAACGCGGACGGTTGGATTGATCCAAATACCCTCATTATGATCATTTCTAGTACAAGATTCATTCTCATTTTGATCGTTTCCTGTACAAGATTCAATGCCAACACCAATATCACATTGATCTTCAATCTTTTCATCAACTATTTTGTTAGATAAAAGCACTATAGACCATTTCGTACTTGTCGGATCATTGACATAGAACACTTGTTTAGCTTGAGAGGCTAGAATGAAAGGCTCATCTTTGTACCCTACCCTATTGAGATCCACTTGCAAAAATCCTGACTTATCCATTCGTATGCCACTATTATTTTCAACCCACTTGCAACCAAATACAGGAATCTGAAACTTCGCGTAATCAAACACCAAAATACGCTCGATAACCCCAAAATATGACAATTTTGCAAATTTCGGATTTAAGTCATTCGCACTTGATATGTGCATTGCTTCAGCTACCAAGGTAACACCACTATTTTGCATAGTACTTTTATCATCCTGTTCTTTGGTATAAAATGTGTATCCATTAATAGCGTATGCGCTATAAGAAAGCACAATTACAGTTGGACCATAGGCTAAACATCTCAACCTTTCTGTTACTGAAGCAGGATCTGAACGATACTTTGAATAAATATGATCCCTAAACCACGGTATGAAACTTCGATTGTGCTCTCGTACTATCCATTTCTCATTTCTATTTGGATTTAAATCTCGGAGAACAACCTTGTGCATTTCAACATACGGCTCAACCTCAATCTCATTGTGCAGAACATACAAGTGCGCTTGATCCCGTTCGACCATTGATACTGTCACAACTTTATTTCCAATTAGCCTTTTTCCTTCTTTTTTTTCGACAATATGAGATTTGGGGAGTCCAATTGATTGAACATTTGACAGATATTCAGTACAAAACTCAACCGCTTCTTCAACAACGTATCGTTCGGCAATACAACCCTCCGGTCGACTTCTGTTTTTCACGTACCCTTTTAATATTTTCATATAACGTTCAGCAGGGTACATCCATCTCATATAAGCTGGTCCGCACAGTTGTGTCTCTTTCACAAGATGAACGACTAGATGAACCATTATGTCAAAAAACGAGGGAGGAAAATACATTTCAAGATCACATAAAGTAACAACTATCTCTTTTTGCAATGTTGGTAAGATCGCGGGATCGACCACCTTACTGCAAATTGACCTGAAGAAGAAACACAGCTTAGTTATTGCGCTTCTTACTTTTTCTGGCAGAATAGAACGTATACCTATTGGTAAAAAATGTTCCATTATAACATGACAATCATGCGTCTTCAAACTCTTTAACTTGAGGTCTTTCATGGACACAAGTCTTCTAATATCTGAAGAGTAGCCTTCTGGAACTTTAACTTCACTGAGGAACTTACACAATGTTTTCTTCTCCTTTCTAGATAGAGTGTAAACAGCAGGTGGCAGATATGTTCGTCTTCCTTTCGTCACGGGTCCCAATTCAGTTCTCATCCCCATGTTTACCATGTCCTTCCTTATGTTAAGGCCATCCTTAGACTTTCCTTGTATATTGAGTAACGTACCTATGACGCTGTCAAATACATTTTTTTCAATATGCATAACATCCAGGAAATGTCTTACGTACAACGACTTCCAATATGGAAGTTCAAAAAAAATGGACTTCTTCTTCCACCCACCCTTGACAAGTGAATGTGCAAAAGGCTTGCCAAACTGAGTGCTCACATCTTTCACCTTTTCAAAAATTTGATCACCTGACAAAAAAGGCGGGGTTGTACCATGTTCGGCCTTTCCGTTGAATGCTTTTCTCCACCCACGGTAGTGATGATTAGGATTTAAGAATCTACGATGGCTGAGAAAGACATTCTTCTGACAAAGCTCCAATCGTGTCGTATCGGTTTCGTCTTCACAAACAGGACACGCCTTTTGACCTTTATTGCTGTACCCGGATAGATTTCCGTATGCTGGAAAATCATTAATTGTTCCAAACAACATCGCCCTCAAGTTGAAACTTTCCTTCCTATACCCATCGTAAACCTCCACACCGTTGTCCCACAAAAACTTTAAATCTTCGATTAACGGTGCCAAGTATACGTCTATGTCATTCCCTGGTTGTTTAGGCCCAGAAATTAGCATAGATAACATCATGTACTTACGCTTCATACATAGCCACGGAGGTAGGTTATAGATCATAAGAATCACAGGCCATGTGCTATGCGAGATGCTTTGAATACCATGCGGGTTCATTCCATCAGTAGACAATGACAACCGAAGGTTTCTTGCTTCTTTTCCAAATTCAGGATAATCAGTATCAACTTTCATCCATTGTGGTGAGTCTGCCGGATGTCGCAACTTTCCATCAATAATTCTTTCATCTGCATGCCAAGTCAAGTGTCTTGAATCGGTCTCAATACGATACATGCGTCTAAATCTCGGAATTATAGGAAAATACCATAAGACTTTAGCAGGAGACAACTTTTTCTTATATCGAGGGGCACCACATTTAGGACACTCATTCAACGCTGCATACTCGTTTCGAAACAAAACGCAATCGTTTGGACATGCATGTATCTTATCATAGCTCATGCCAATAGAGGACAACATCTTTTTGGCTTCATACGTTCGATTGGGAAGAACATTATCCTCTGGTAGCATATCTTTCATAAGGGCTAATAACTCTGTGAAACTTTTATCCGACCATCCGTTGTCCGTCTTTAAGTTGTACAACTTTAACACCGCAGACAATCTTGTGAATTTTGAACAACCATCATACAACGGTTTCTCTGCATCGCTTACCAACCTCTCAAACATTTTGGGACAATCCGCAAGATCTTCTTCAAGCGCTTCTGCAATCTCTTCGACTCGATCGCAATCGTATGTGTCTGTGCAATCGTCGTTTGAAGCATACTTCCTATTACACCTCGACTCAGCATTCCCGTTACTTTTCTCACCATGCATTGTCCAACATGTATAACTTCTATCAATTCCAAATCGTAGTAAATGAGATCACAACTGATTCCCGTCAACCTTACCCCCATAACAGCAACCCAAGCAAGGACACGGCATTCGAAGCGGGTCTTTGGAGTGCGCAACCGCAAACTCAACAAATTCCCATACCCCTTTCTCGTACTCTTTCGACAATCGGTTTGAATTCATCCATGTCTTATCCATGTCTTAATTAAGCTAAACAAGTGCTTCTTCGTTTCTATAAGGAATTCTGTCAAGATAATAAATAGCTATCATCATAATAGAATACCTAATCAGAATACCTAATCAGAATACCCGATTTCTTAAAGAAGACATTACCTTATTTCAAGGTAATATAAGTCCACAAACCAAAAAACTGGTTGAGAGACACTAAATTGATATTAAATAGAACCATAAACAATAAACTATAAGCAGAATATAACAAACTATAAGCAAGAAGAAAGGGATAGTAACCTGAGTTATAGACTTGATGTGGGAGATGGGTAGGTTTGAATCGGCGTTGTACAAGTAGAAACCAGAGACTTCAAAGTAACTGTAAAATTAAACACACACACGATGCAGTTAAATACACCACTACTAACACAATATCAAAAAAACCCCAATATAGAACTCCATTATTTAAAATGATATGAAATCAATTATCAATTAGCTATAGTAACTACAAACACTCGAATTTACAAAAATTATTTAAATATGTTTAGCTATTTATTAATTTAACTTAAAACAAAAATTAAATAAAAAAAGTACTTAATAAGTTCTTGCATGTATCATAAAAAATAAAAGAGACAAACATGAAAATGCATACCATATATTTTACTATACAAATAATTAAAATTAAAATTAAATAAAAATGTGTTTTGGAATATCATTCATTTCCTAAGTCTACACACAAGCTATACACTAGAACTAATCAAGTTGAATTGAAAAGCAACAAAAAAAGAATAACTATCCATAGATGGAAGATTCTCGGAGATACCCAACCATGTCTTTCATTTTTTACACAAACAATTTCATTGATTAAACCGTAAAAATACCAATAATGTTTCTTCATAAATTCATATATAGTAACAAGAATTTGTAAATTGAGCAAGTTGTGAAAGATGAGAGAAAAAAACCTTGGTAATGGTAGCAATAGAACAAGACAAGAAGAAAATGGTAGCAATAGAACAAGACAAAATCACCTATCTCAATAAGCACTTACTTAATCTCTACATGTGAAACAATTAGAGCACTAACGACAAGCAAATCCAATGATCAAAACTATTGAAAATCTATTGATACATTTTCATACAATGATCTAACGGGACAGCTTCCAGAATCCATTATCTCACTGCCACATTTAAACTCACTGTAAGTTTTATATTTTGTCATTCTAGTTCTACTTCATTTAAACTCGTTGTATATTTTTACTGTACTTGATTTATTCAGCTTGTATTTGCTTTACTTTCAGATATTTTGGCTGCAATCAACACATGAGCGACGATGATGAAACAAAATTGAACAGTTCACTAATTAGTACAGAGTATGAAGTAGTATTCTTTGAAGCATAACAATAGAAATTTTTAAAATAAAATAACTCAATTTATTTGCTTCTGTTTTCAGTTATGGGAGATGCAAGCAATTCCAATACATTTTCATAAAGCAAGGCAGTATTGATACATACTTGGTTCAATCCATTCCACAAACAGTTAGTATGCACAAAAGCAAGATTATGAACACTTCCATTATAACAAATCTATTGCATCTCGAGTAATAAACAGATAATTCAAACAAATTCGCAAGAACTAACGACAAGCAAATCCAATGATCAAAACTCAATTCAAAGTTTGTGAAGATTACCGAAATTGAAAGATGTCGTGAGAATCGGAGAAGAACTTCGCGGTGGTGGACGGCACCGATGGTTGTGGACGGAGGACCGATGGTGGTGGACGGCACCGATGGTGGTGGACGGAGGACCGAAGGTGGTGGACGGAGGGGCGATGGAGGATGATGAAGAAGACGGTGAGGGTTTCTGTTTCGCGTGCAGAGAAAACGAAAGAGAGAAAGTGAGAAACAGTAGAAGCGTGTTTTTGGTTTTAATTAATTTTATTAATAAAGGCTACTAAAGCGCTTCTGGAAAGCGCTCTCATAGCCTGGTCTATACCAGCGCTTTTGACTAAAAAGCGCTCTCATTAAACCCCCCTACCAGAGCGCTTTTGAAAAGAGCTTTCGTTCCTCCCCCCTACCAGAGCGCTTTTGAAAAGCGCTTTCGTACCCCCCCTACCAGAGCGCTTTTGAAAAGCGCTCTCATACCCCCCCTACCAGAGCGCTTTTTAAAACCGCTTTCATACCCCCCCTATAAGAGCGCTTTTTTAGCGTGTTTTTTAATTTTGTTTTTAGCGAAGCCTATACCAGCGCTTTTTCCTAAAAGCGCTTTCGTAGGGGTGCTGCTAAAAGACAAATTTGGTATAGTGTATATATACTAGTGAGACTTGCAGATTTCAAGTTGTTGCATGATACTAAGGTTGACTCTGAAGGAGAAGTCATACAATGTGCCATGATGGTGGGCTCTGAACTTATTACTATCAATGAGGCTCTCAAGAAGAAGGTGTGGATGAACGCCATAAAGGAAAAACTTGAGGCAATCGAAAGAAACAAGACATGGGAATTGATTGTTCTACCAAAGAACAAGAAAGCCATCAATGTGAGATGGGTTTTTAAGATAAAGATGAGTCCAGATGGTTCAATTTCCAAGCATAAAGCAAGGTTAGTAGTTCGGCGATCTCTACAAAAATCTGGTTTAGACTACTTTGAAGTGTTAGCACCTGTAGCTAGACATGAAACAATCAGACTGGTGGTTGCTATAGCTGCAAATTGGAATTGGCCTCTAATACATTTAGATGTAAAATCATCTTTTCTTAATGGTCTATTGCAAGAAGAAGTTTATGTGCTACAACCTCTTGGATTTGTGATAGAGAACAAAGAAGAGATGATGTACAAGCTGCATAAAGCTTTGTATGGACTTAAACAAGCTCCAAGGGCTTTGAATCTAAAAATTGATTCATTTTTTAAGCATCAAGGGTTCAAAAAATGTTAAATGGAATAGGGTGTGTATGTGGAGCATACCTCTGATAGCAATGTGGTTTTAGTGTTTCTTTATGTAGATGACATATTACTAACAAGAAGCTATACTTCTGAGATAAACAAGTCCAAAATGGTTCTGATGAATGTTTTTGACATGAATGACCTTGGAAATATGGTATATTTTTTAGGGATGGAGATTTTACGCTCTGAAAATGGAATCATTGTGTACAAAACTAAGTATGAACTTGAGTTGCTGAAGAGATTCGGTCTAATGAATTGTAAATCTACAGTCACTCCTGTAGAAACAAACCATAAATTAGACTTTGATCTAGAAGGTGAGGAAGTAGATCAACCTTCAAACCAGAGTTATTAATTTGGGATATCAGAGCGGAGCGGCCGACTCCCAAAAGTGGGAAGGGCGGGATTCCGGATAACGGGATAACTTTTTGTATACTAATAATTAAATAATAATTTATAAAACATATGTCATATAATACTAAATTAACTTCACAACACTCATAAAATATTTATAAAATCTAATGTCAAACAAATAATAATGCTTAATCAAGATTCAAAAAAATGAAGATTCAAAACATAAAGATTCAAATTTAATTTAATTTTAATAAATAAGTTAAATATTTAATAAATAGACTAAAAAAATATAGATAATTGGTTTATATATTTTCTTAAGATAATAGATAGAAACAAAATTGGTTATAAAAAATAGGAAATAATATATAATATGCGTTTACTACCCTCTTAAGATAATATTTTGAATAAATATATAATATGCAAGTACACTATCCATCAAAAACACATACAGTATTAACCTAATTATCTCTCTCACTCTCCCTTCAACTCCGCTGCGCGAATTTGAGGAATTTGGGAAACCTTATTTCACTTCTTCTTCAACCTCTCTCTCTTTTTCTCTCTCTCTCTCTCTCTCTCTCTCTCTCTCTCTCTCTCTCTCTCTCTCTCTCTCTCTCTCTCTCTCTCTACGAATGAGATCTTGGAAAACCCTAATTCACTTCTTCTTCAACCTCTCTTTCGCTTTGCGTCTCTCTCTCTCTCTCTCTCACTCTCTCTATCTCTACGAATAAGATCTTGGGAAACCCTAACTCACTTCTTCTTCTTCAACCTCTCTCTCGCACAGGGGCTTTTTGTTAATTTTGCCCAGAAAAATGTTTTAAAAAAAAAAGAATCGGAGCTGCTCCGCCCGGTAATTTCCCACTACCCCGACCCAGTATAGCGGCTGAAGCGATAGCTTTCTCATCTCCGCCTCCGCACCCTGCATATCGCGCGGCGAGGTGCTGCTCTGCTACGAAGTGCCGGGATAACGACCAGGATTAATAACTCTACGTCAAACAATGGTGATGGAATTAGTGTTATTGATTTTAATCTTGAATATAAATTAAGGGATGGTGTTGAAATGTAATTCAGATATCCCTCTCTCTCCCCCCTTCACTCCCTCTTTTTCTCTCCATCCCTCTCTCTCTCTCTCTCTCTCTCCTTCATCTTCTTCAAACTTCTTGTGTATCTATGAAGTATTGTTGTTAACTCCAAAATCATCAAAAGATGAGTTCCAATCTAAGATTGCAAATCTGAAAAAAGACTTATATGAGATAGACTCATATTATGATTTCGAGAAACTGGCACAACTAAAAAAACAACCTTAATTACAAATCTCCATGTATATTGAAAATTTAAAAATTTTATAAGATGGAAGAAGGGGATGAAGAACAACAATTAAAACTCATAAATATCTTTTTAGTTATTTTTTCATAACTAAATAAGTCACAAAAGAATGAACGGTAATTAATAGACTCAAATAGTCTTTTTAGTTAAGACTTAAAAAATGAAGAAAAAAAAAATTCCTTAAAAGCTGTTAAAGGGTTTGAAATCTCTTTACAATTGACATTTATTTATTTTATATATTAATTTTTTTTATTTTGAGGAAAATTGTTACTCCCTCTATTTCATAGTAAATGTTAAGTTCGGAACGATTCTTAAAAAAATAATTATATGTGTTAGTTTTAATAATAAAATTAGTATTATTTATTAAAATACTCTTATTATTATAATTAGTGGAGTAGTTGAAAAGGGTGGAAGTTAATAAATAAGGATATAGTAGTGAAAAATATAATTAATATTATATTAATATTTCAAAGAAACATTTATTTTTAGACATAAAAAATGTAAATAAAGACGGAGGGAATATTAAAAAAAAAAATAGATGATGACTCATTTGTCGAATTATCAAAAAAATATGCATTACATTAATTATGGAAGCGGATCCCCTCTCTCGGATATACCAATACAACTTTTCATAAAAATTATTTTATAATACATTTCTTTAAAAAAAATTTAACTTCAATTGGACTGACAAAATAGATAAAAGTTATTTTATAATACATTTCTTTAAAAAAATTGTAATTTCAATTGGGCCGACAAAATAAATCCAGATCGTCGGACATGTCCATTTTGTCAGCATTTTTTTCCGAGCGGATTAAAGTTTTAGGCTCCTATCTTCTAATTTGTCTGTTATGTCCCGTCCCACCCTATTTCTTATGGGCTTTTGCAAACGCGAGCATTAACATAAATATTTGTATTTTTAAGCTTAAATCTCTTGTAATTGATGGTAAGGTTGAAACTGATCCCTTGATCCTTGAAAGTCACATTGAATCTCATTTTAAATCTCTTTTCAACTCTGGATTTGTGACTAACCAATCTAACTTAATCCAAAAACTTATCCCCAAAATGGTTAATGACCAAACCAATGACATGCTGCTGAGAACACCTAATCCTAAGGAAATTCATGGGGCTGTGCTCAATTTAAATGTGGACTCTGCCCCAGGTCCTGATGGATTTGGTGCTATATTCTATGTCAAATATTGGAACATTATAAAAATAGATGTTATTAATGCTATTAAACAGTTCTTCATTCAGGGATGGATCCTTCCTAATTTCAATGCTAACACTATTGTCATGATCCCTGAAATCAAGGATGCTAGCAACATAGGACACTACAGGCCAATTGCTATGGCTAATTTCAAATACAAACTCATAGCCAAAATTCTGGCTGACAGGTTAGCTACCATTCTTCCCTCTATAATTTCTCCTGAACAAAAAAGATTCATTGCTGGTAGAAACATAAAAGATGGTATCTGCCTCACCTCAGAGGCAATAAATTTTCTTGGTAACAAGAGCTTCAGTGGTAATGTTGCTCTCAAAATTGACATTTCTAAGGCCTTTGATTCTATCAATTGGAATTTTCTTCTTAAAACTCTCTCTTGCTTTGGCTTTAGTGATAAATTCTACAATTGGATCAATACTTTATTCAATTCTGCTACTCTTTTTGTTGGCTTTAATGGCAAGCAAGTTGGCTACTTCAAATGTACTAATGGAGTGAGACAAGGGGATCCTCTATCTCCTCTCCTCTTTTGCATTGCTGAAGTTGTTTTAAGTAGGGGCATCTCTGATCTTGTAAAGTCCAGCAATTTGAATCTGATTCAAGATAACAGACTTCACAAGGTCCCTTCTCATACTCTCTTTGTTGATGACATTATGGTTTTTTGCAAGGGGGATTCAAAATCTGTAACTGCTATTTCCATGATTCTTAAGGAATATGCCTTGTGCTCGGGCCAAATTTGTAACTTGGATAAATCAATAATTTATCCTGGTGGCATGTCACCTGCTAGACATGGCAGACTTGCTGCAATCATTGGATTCTCTATGAGCTCTCCTCCTTTCACCTATCTTGGTGTGCCTATTTTTATTGGAAAACCAAAAGCTAACCACTTCTCTTATCTTGCAGATAACATCAGACTTAAATTATCCTCTTGGAAAGCTAAGCTCTTGTCTATGGCAGGGAGATTGATGCTTGTCAAAACTGTGATCCACGGTAGGCTGGTCCATTGCATTTCCATATATAAATGGCCTGTAAGCATAATCAAATGCATTGAGAAGTATATGAGGAACTTCATCTGGAGTGGCAATGTGGAGAATAGAAAATTGATCATTGTTGCTTGGAAAAAATGCTGCAAGAAGATTAATGCTACAAACATCCATCTGTGTTGGCAGTTTCTCAACAACAAACACTCTTGGTCAGCTCTCCTCTCTGCCAGAGTTAAAAAGAAGAACAAGCTCATAAACTATTCCATCAAGTCTTCCTTATGGAAAGGTCTCAAGGAGGTTTATGACATTGTAATTGTAATTGATAACTGTGTGTGGACTATTGGTGATGGGCAAAAGATCAACTTTTGGCTAGACAATTGGGTAGGAGAACCTCTTGCTTCCAAATACAAAATTCAGGAAAAGTATCATCCAACCCTATCTTTAAAAATTGCTGACTGCTGGAACAACAACAATTGGGATATTCATAATAACATTCTCACTGCCTTGCCTGATCTTTTGCAAACAATCTCTACTTTCTCAATTTCTGAAATGGTCAGTGATGATACCTTAGCTTGGAAAACTGTTGAAAATGGTAATATGTCTATCAAGCATGCCTATACATTTGTTACAAAACTTGTTACTAAAGACTGGTGGACACAATTCCCTTGGGATAATGACACTGCCCCGGCTCACTCCATGATTGTTTAGAGACTTTTGCATAACAGGATGCCAACAGATGAAAATTTAGCCATGTGTGGAATTCATTATCCCTCTATCTGCTCCCTTTGTCAGGCTGCTGTTGAATCTTCTGCTCACCTCTTTTTTTAGTGTCCCTTTGCTTCCAAAATTTGGACTTGGCTAAGTGGAAAGCTTCAACTTCCATACACTATCAACAAGATGGATGACTGTCTCAAGATTTTGAAGGACTCTTGGAACCCTCAGGCCTTGGCAGTTATAAAAGCAAGGTTTGTTCACACTATCAGTCAGATTTGGAATGCCAGAAATTTGTTCAGATTTGAAAACAAAATCACTCAATGGAGAAGTTGCATTTCTGTTATTACTGCTAAGGCAAAATTGATTGGTAACCTCACCACTAAAAAGGCTAATTATTCCATGATGAGTTTTGCTATGCTCAAAGCCTTTGACATTGAGCTTCATCCCCGCATGCAGCCCTGCTATGCTGAAGTTCTTTGGTGTCCTCCAGCCCTTGGTTGGATAAAATGCAATATTGATGGTGTTGCCTCTAGTTCTCCAATGCTTGCTGCTTGTGGTGGCTTTTTCAGGGATGATAAGGCTAATCATTTACTCAGCTTCAGTGCCTTTTTGAATGTAGGGACTCCGATTTTTGTGGAATTTATGGCAGCAATCCTTGCTATAGAAAAGGCTAAACTTTTAAATTGGAACAAGTTATGGATTGAGACTGACCGTATGCTTTTGGTGAAGGCTTTCTCAAATGCTCATCTAGTGCCTTGGATAATCAAATCTCGTTGGCTTACGTGTTGGGCGTATACTCTAAGCATGGAATTCATGATCACACATATTTATAGAGAGGCCAATTTTTGCGCGGATGTGCTGGCAAATATAGGATTAACGAGTAGAAGCCTCACTTGGTTTAATTCTGTCCCTAATGATATTAATTTTGATTACTTGTTAGACAAGGCGGGTACACCTAGATTTAGGATTCGCTCCTAAGAGGTTTTGGTTTTTTGTCCCCCTCTTATGTTTTTTGTAATCTTTTTGTTTGATTATTAATATAATCTCTTTCTTTGCCTAAAAAAAATCTAGTGTCTGTAGGTTTGTCCTTCCCCACCCTCATTTATTTGCAGGGTGGGGCGAGGTTTTAAACTCGCACCCTTCACTATGTCTGCTTCATCCCATTTAGTTTTTTTGCAGACATTTGTGAGACAAACCTACAGAGTCTTTGTCTCACATGGTAGAGTGTTTGTTTTCTATTAGATGATAGTGCAGAATTATTTTAAAAGTTTTTTAATGACATGGCAGAGTCTTTGTTTTCTATTAGATGATACTGAATTATTTTAAAAGTTTTTTAATGACATGGCAGAGTGTTTGTTTTCTATTAGATGATAGTGCAGAATTATTTTAAATTTTTTTTAATGATATGGCAAAGTGTTTGTTTTCTATTAGATGATAGTGCAAACATTTCCGCTAAACCCAAAAACTATTTTAAATCATAAATGTAATGTTTCAGGTAAATATTTAGTACGTGGAGGCATGGGCGAATCTAGGCCCCGGCCAGGCTGGGCACTTGCCCAGGCTCTGGCCCAATTTTTTTTTAATTGGAGGAAAAAATAGGTAAACAATAAATAAAAAAAGGGCAAAAAAAATAAAAAAGAATGACTGGAAGAAGAAAAACGGTAAAACAGAGGAAACGAAGGAGTGAGAACGACTGAACGAGAAAGAAGAAACGACGCCCGACACCCACCTCTAGTTCGTCGCGAATCTCACTCGCCAATCTCCAAACAGTGTGCTATTCTCTTGCTTTTACTTTTCTTGTTTCATGGCTTTCCTTGTTCTTCTATTCTTATGGGTTTGTTGTTGGAAAATTTTTTTATTGTTAATTTGAGGAAGAAGAAGAACTATGGATCTTGAGCCTTGAGTTAAGAGAGAGATTGTGATTCATTGTGGGTTTGTGGTTTTATGCCTTTGCAGAGAGAGATACGTGACAAAAACTAATAATTTTTTATAGAAAATTTGTTTTGTTTTGTTTTTTTAAACATTTATTCTTTTGGTTTTGTGCTTTGTGGCTTGCACAGAGAGATACGTGACTTGTGTGGCATGTGAGCATATTTTAACTTTTTTGTTTTGTTATTTTTTTTTTTTTGTAAACATTCATTGCTTTTTGTTTGATAGTGTAAGCTTTATCTACTTGAAATCTACACCTTTTAATAATCCATAATTATTTATTGGTATTATTAATTTTTAAGTGATAGTTGTTGTGTTAAAATTATATTACAATGAGACTGAATATAAATTTGTAGTTTAAAATTATAGAAGACAGCATTACTTTAAATTTTTAAGTGATCATTGTTGTGTTAAAATTATATACAATGAAACTGAATAAAAATTGTTATTATGTTGTTATTGATTGTTTGATTTGTTTCATTTAATTTCAGAGATGAGGAGATTTTTGATTGATTGAGCAAGTATTGAGAATGTGAATGTTGTGCAACCGGAAGCCAAATTAGAACCACCGCCTAATGTAATTAATGATAAGCTTGCTCGTCTTGCTGATATTTATGATGCAGACTTTTCTGATGATGACCGTGGAACAATAAGGGATCAACTTGAAACTTATGTTCTTCAAGTAAAAAGAAATGTTTTGTTTTCCACTTGTGAAGATGTTCAAAGTTTGGCTATGAAGATGGTTCAAACTGAGAAAAATTAGTATTTCCATTTGTTTACAAACTTATTGAGTTAGCTTTGATATTGTCGGTGTCGACATCATCTGTTGAAAGAGCTTTTTCAACAATGAAGATTATCAAGTCTAAATTGCGGAATAAGATCAACGATGTATGGTTCAATGACTTGATGGGATGTTACACCGAACGAGAGATATTCAAGTCACTCAATGATATTGATATTATTCGAACATTCACCAGAAAGAAGTCTCGGAAAGGACATTTGCCCCGTGATTTTATATAACTCGCCATTCTAAGGTTATGTTTTATCTTTTTTATTATAAACTATATTTTTGTTGACAAAATAAAAAGTCAATTTTATTTTGCCCAGACTTTAAAAATTTTCTGGCTTCGCCACTGCGTGGAGGGAACAAGAACCTAAAACCAGACTAGAATACAGGAAAATACTGAGAAAGTTGTGTATCTCTGCCTCATAAACCGAGGCATCTGATTGTGCCTCCCGATATTGAAATTGAACTTATTTAGCTATCTTCAATTCCAAAGCATAAAAGCATATCCTGACTATTCAAAGATTCGGATCTTGAATCAACAAGTGTAGAATTTAATAGATTGAATTCAAATTTAGATGCTGGAAAATTAGTATTGAAATTTGAAACCACTTTTCAAGATACATAAAAAGAATGAAAAGACTTAATAGATTTTCATGTCATTCTAGCCTCCTAATATGTTGAATGTATCGTATCTCGTTAGCATACACATCAAACTAAAATGTTCTACTCGTCTGAACATCAACTACCCCCTGTAGAAGCTTATGATTCTAATAATCGAAACCGAAAAGTTCAAAACAAAGAGTGAAAAACAAGTGAATGTCACTCACATATTATCAGGCCTGGAATTCTTAGAGCTGTTATTTCGAACAGGTCTGTCAAAGTTCTCTTCTCTTGGCATTCTCTTCGATAGAAACGCAGCCTCCTCTATTCTCCCTCCTGCCTCTAAAGCAGTTACCAGATCATTGAGACATATCAAGTCCTGATGTAAACCCTTCTCCACCAATTCATAGCACAAATCGAATGCTTCTGAAGCCTTGTTAATTTTACAAAGATCGAGAATAACAGTATTAAACAAATCGATGTCAACCTTCTGATCATTTTTCAAACTAAAAAACAACATTTTACATGCTTCTGATGGCCTTCCTTTCTTGCAAAGAAACTGAACCACTTCATCCATTTTTACACGGTATCCGTTCTTATATATCAACTCGTTAATTTTGAATGCTTTATCTTGCAGTCCACGTTCAAAAAGTAGCTGTAAACACTTAGTTGAAAGGTTTATATTTTGTCTGATATTTCTCTCTAACATCGTGACAATAACACCGGCAGACTCGTGAACACAACCCTTTTCCAAAAGTCTAATGAGTATGGAATGCCATGTAGATGTTTCTGGTTGATACGAGCTCTTTAGCATTCTCTCTAGTGTCTCCTTTGCGAGGAGAGGCTTATCCTTTTGAAGAAAACCGTCGATCAAATAGTCGTAGATATCAATATCAGGATTAAAATCCCTTCTTAGCATCCATATCAAAAGCTCGTATCCGTTTTCGTATGCGCCTTCTTTACAATGCCCCCAAATCACTATCTGGTATAATATGGGATCTTGTGTTCCCCGTTTCATTAGCTGCCTGAGTACCCTTTCGGCTTTCTTTGTTTTCCCGTTTTTACATAAATACTGAAAAATATGCTTATAAGAAGCAGCCAGCGGCTTAGGGCCAAAGCTACATAACAAAACTTCTTTCTCGAACAACTCATCAAAAAGCATCTCTGCCTTTTCATAGTCCCCTTTCTGACATAAACTCCGTATCAGAACACTGTACGATGCTGAATCTGCTAAGACCTGTAAATTCTCCATGTTTTTAAAAACCTTGAAAGCTTCATCGAGGTTTCCTGCACAACAGTGCGAATTAATCAATGTATTGAAGGTACACGCATCAGGAATTAATCCATCACCGCCTTTCATTTGTTCCAAAATATCTTTCATTTTGTCCCACCTCTGTGCTTCACAAAGTCCTTTAATCAAAGTGTTATACGTAACTATATTCGGCTTAAGGCCTCTACCATTCATCTCTTCAAGAACAGCCAAGGCCTCATCGACTTCTTGTTTCATACAATACCCTCGAATCAAAGTCGTGTAAGTAACAACATCAGGACTCAAATCTTTGTGTTTCTTGCTCATACCATTCACCAAATTATGCGCTACCTTGACCTTCCCCGCTCTACACAAACCATCAACAAGCGTGTTATACGTAACAACATCCGGATCACAGTTAAAACTCGCCATTTCTTGAAAGAAACGGAACCCTTCATCAACCATCGAATTCTTACAAAACCCTCTAATCAAAATGTTAAACGTGTACGAATCCGGAGTAACACCGTACGTGTTAAGCATTTCATCATAAACCTCTTTGGCCATATTGATCCTACCCCTTCTAAGCAAAACCAACAAAACACTATTAAACGAAACCACAGACGGTGAAACACCGATAACCTTCATACTCTCAAAAAGCTTCACAGACTCTTTAAACAATCCGGCTTCGCCGTAACTCCGAATCAAACTATTGAAAAACTTGTCATTAACCTTAACTTCACCATTAGACCTTTTCTCAATGGAGTAAAGGAAATTCCTAGCTACATTGAGATTTTTCTCACGACCCAGGATTTCTAACATGATGAAATAGGATTGTGGATTATGAGAGAAACCGTTTTCGTGTACCCAATTGAAGAACTGAAAGGCCTTGGAGGGTACCTTGATATGGCGAAGTGTTTGAAGAACAGTGGTTTTGGAGAGAGAATCTGTGAAGGATGATAACAACCCATTTGACCAAGGTTTGAAATTTATGAGATTAGCCATTGTTTTAGCGGTTTTGCTTGTGTTTCTCGATCTGGGTTGTTGTTGTTGTTGTTCAATTTCATCGTTAACGTTTTGTGTTTGAACAGAACAGAAGCACCTGAAATTATTGGAAAAATGTGATTTTTATGATTGTTATGAGAAAATGGAATGAAGAAAAGGAGAAGATTGAAGAGAAGTGAACCTGGGAGAAGGAGAATGTGAGGTGAAGTTGGAAATTGAAGTGAGACGCTGATTTGAAGATGTTGTTCGAAAGTGCATGTTTGTGGGTTATCTGAGGTTTCGGCGGTTGTTCAGAGTGGTTGGGTTGATGAAACTGTGGAGGGAGGAGGATTCAGCGGCGAGGAGTGAGTTTTGAAGGAGGGACGGGAGAGAAATGTGAAAATAGAATAGGTCTTATTCAAAAACTGCATCTGATATCATAAAATAAACATAGCGGGATGGAATAGATCGTTGATTTTTTTCTATTGTTTAAAAATTTTAAGACAGAAAGAGATAAGTTGTTCATTATGTCTAAATCGGAGGAGAAGTAATGGTGATAAGTGATGGAATAGAATGAGGTTTATATTACTCTATTATGCCTCGTTCTACCTGATTTTAAATAATTCAAACAATGAAATATCATTTCATTCCATCACATTCCACTACTTCATCCGATTGCATCAATCCAAACAAATCATAGTTCAAGGGTTCAATCGTTGAGGACTCAATATAGAGTTAAAATTTGGGGATTGTTTTATACAAACATTGCTTTCCCACTCTTGTTGTTTTCCCATTCTAGTGAAAAACTAAAACTGCTTCTAGAATTTGGAAATGCATTATTTTTTAGTTGGATCTTAAGACTGTGTTAAAAAAATTATGGAAATGCATCTCTGTATAAGTTACAGAGATGCATCTACGAACGTTATTTTAATCAAATATGTGCCATAGTCTCTCCTCATTTCTCACTTCTCAAATACTCTCAAAACTCACAAACTCTCCAAACTCTCAAATTCTATCAACTCTCAAGCTCATTCAATACACTTTCAAGTTTCTACCATCAACATTCAATCGATTAAAGAGCTCAACATCAAACTTACATTTGGTAAGTTTTTTATTTCTTTATACTTTTTTTATTTCAATATACATTTGTAGAAATTGGGCATTAGGTTATGTTGTACTCTTTTCGTCCCACAATGAATGACCCAATTGATCATTTCCTACATATTAAAAAAATATATAAAAGTAAGAGAGACAATACTCCCTCCGTCTCATAATAAGTGTCTTGTTTGAGCTTTGCGCGGTGCTTAAGAAAATGATTAGATGGGTTGGTTTTAATGATAAAATTAGTATCATTTACTAAAATACCCTTATTTATTATAGGTAGTGAAATAGTTGAAAAGCGTGAAAGTTAATAAATATGGGTATAGTGGAAAAAAATAATAAATGTTGCATTGGTATTTCAAAGAGACAATTATTTTGAGACATAGAAAAAGTGTAAATGAGGCACTTATCATGAGACGGGAGGAGTAATATTTTTACTATAGTACCCCTTAGCATGTATTGGAAATGATGAAATTTTTATTATTTAAAGAGAATAATTGAAAAAAAAGTGTATTGGAATTGAAATTGGTCATTCATTTTAAAACACTATTTTATTTCAAATGAGTCACTAATTGTGGGACATGGGAGTAGGTAGTTTGAATATGCTATTTAAATTAGCAATGTCTTTTATAAGTAATTTAAATGATCAATGCATGTTTTTGATGTTGGACTAGACTGCATTTCTACCATTTTTGTGTTTTTGAATTGTTGAACATTACGAAGATACATTTTCAAATTTTTTTTTCAATGTTTTGATTTTTAGAATTCGGAGATGCATTTCTAAATTTTTTTCTGTCTGTGTTGCTTCGTAGGGATGGCAACAGACCCAAACCCCTGGGGCCCAACCGCACATGAACCCGAGTCAACGGGTGAAAACCCGAGTTGACTGGGTTTGGATTTGGGTGCGGGTTTGGGTAGTGTGAAACCCGCACCCGAAACCCAAAATCACAGCTTATATATATATATATATATATATATATATATATATATATATATATATATATATATATATATATATATAAAATAAATATATATTGTGGAAAGTTGTAGGAAAATTGTGGGAAAAATGTATTTTGCTGCGGGTTCGGGTTTGGGTGAAAAAACCCAAACCCAACGGGTGTGGGTGTTATTTTGCCACCCGAACAGCATTTGAGTTTGGGTTCGGGTGCGGGTTTGGGTAGTGTGAAACTCGCACCCGATACGATCCGCTGCCATCCCTATTACTTGGCTTCATTTCAAGATGTTTCATTTGTATAATGCTTGCGTGGTTTAATTATATGCATTATGGTTCATAACCAAGATAGATTGAGGCACGACAAAGTTGCGCAACATGCATCGCGTCGGAGGGAAAGAACTTGATCATCGCAAGTACTGGCCGAGTCTATTTCGGTTGATGTAGAGGCATTATCTTCTTGGGCCCATGCATCTCCGACTCAGTCTTCTTATGGGACGTTTATGTTACCTCGTAATGTCCCAGAAGCCCTACCAATGCATGTTGAGGTACCCGAAGCACTCGAGGGAGCACTCCAAGCACCATAGAGGTTTGATGGAGGCTCGTCTGACTTATCATTGCTGCCTCTATATCCTGACCGTACTGCCAGGCATGTATGAGATGGTGAGGGAAAATTCAGTTTTATTCATTCTTTGAAACATATTTGTTATAATATTCAAAGTTTCTAACGGTTATTTATTTTTCTATTGGACCGTGATGCTTTAAAATGAACCAACAATGGTTGGATGATAAAGGGTATGTTGTGGCCTGTAGAGCAATGGTTTCAAAATGTGATGTAGTTATATGGGCTGTGAGACTTGTGCACGATCGATTATGTTACGATTAGCCATGGTAATTTTTTGTGTTTATACAGAGATGACACCTAGAGACGTTATTTTTCATCTTCCACACGGTGAGATGTCCATCACACTCGGTGATGTCTCATGCCTATTGTATTCTTCCTATCAGGGGAAGCTATTAGACCATGCCTGTTGGGAAGAAAGCTTAGTTTAATCGATTAATCCAAAGGGTGTAATCGATTGGTTCACCCTTAAAACGTGACAAATCAGTAACAGGTAGTATGGTGTAATCGATTGTTCCCAGAGTATGATATATTAGTTCACTTGTTGTTTTGACTATAACTTGAGCTACGTGACTCCAAATAAGGCACGTTTTGAAGCATTGTAAAGCTAACGTAAAGCTCTATCCCATCGTGATAGTTTAGGAGTTTAATTATGTATGTATGATGAATGGAGATGAAATTGTATGAATATGTGTGATGTGCTATCATGTTATTATAAAGATAAAATAATCATGAATCAATTATGTTGTTCTATAATATTGAGTGTTAATACTACTGATCATACTATTGTGTGGTTGTGTTTGGTGTTTTCGTTTAATCTAAATATGATTGTTGAATTTTTTATTATGTATGAATGTATGTGTTGATGCTAGTGGATAATTATGTGAATATGTATAATTGTTGTTGTGGTGGTAGTTTTGAAAGGGGAAATATGTTGTTGTATGACGTTTATGTTTTGAAGGGGGAAATAAGCATGTTAGTTATTGTTGTTGTATCAATTATATGCCATACATAATGTGTTTCGTTATTTTGAAGGGGAGAACTATGTTGTTGTTGAAGGTGTTAAAAACACTAGAAAGGGGGGTTTGAATAGGGTTTTTAACAAACAAAACTTTGATAAAAAAAACAACTCCCCTCTTCAAACAACAAACTTTTTACTCCTGATAATAACTATAAAGTGCAAGAAAGAAAGAACAGTGTATGTTTATACTAGTTCACTTGAGAAACCCTCAAGCTAGTCTAGTCCACCCGCCAAGGTGATTTCGCCTCTCTCAATCGAGGTCTTAATCCACTATAACCAAACTGATTACAATTGCATGGGCCAACTTCCAATGACTAACACAGCACAAGCTACCTACAAGTGACTAACAATACAATGCACAAGCTACCCACAAGTGACTAACAACAATGCACAAGCTACCCACAAGGGACTAACAATAATGCCAACTACCCGCAAGTGACTAACAATAATGCACAAGCTAACCGCAAGTGACTAACAACCTTTAAGACACACTAGTCCTAAACTTCCCAAGAATACCGACCAACATGTCTCTTGAGGAACAATCAAACAACAGTTTGAATAAGAGTTTTTTTATAGATAAATGCTTCTACACAAGCTGAATGTAAACGATAATTCAGATTCTAGACTTAAGAGAATGAAACTTTGAACAATCTTTCAAGAATGGGTATGATTGTGAATTAGAATTTTTCTCTTTGAGTCTTCAAGCCCCTTATATAGCTAATATAATAATATATTCGTTGGAGGGAAATATTGGAATTTCCAAAATTTTAGCAGCTTGAACGTAATGGGAGACAAGATAGTACGCAACGTTTGTCCTTTCGCAATAGTGGAACAAAACATTTGTCTGTACATTGTACCTCGTACTACATAACGTTATCTTATATTCTTCTTGAATTTCAGAGGCTGATAACATGAGTTGGAAAAACGAAAAATAAGCATTTGGGTCTTTAGAACTTCAAGTCTTCAGAACCACGTCTTTAGAGTCTTTAGCACTTGGTCTTCAGTACCCTTTGTCTTCGGAAACATGAATATTCAGAGCTTCAAGTCTTCAAAGTCTTTAGAACTGCGTCTTCAGAGTCTTTCAGCACTTGGTCTTCATATTGGTTTCTTCAGACTTCGTATCAGAGTGATAACTTCAGAGGCTTCTGAAGTGTTTTTCTATTGTTCATCAAAACTTGTGTAGCGCAGATGCGGAACTTGGTATGTTCTGATGTATTGGCAACGCCTTTCATCAAATTCAGAACCTATTTGTTAAAAGCTCAAAGCAACAAACATTAGAGTACCAAAATTGTTCATGCAAACATACTCATTGTTGTAACACCCTTTTAAACCCCCGTGGAATATTAAATAAATTCAGAGTAAAACATGTGATCGGTAAAATAGCAAGTGTACTATTTTGCCTCTTGTAATAATAGGGAAAATTCCCCGAATGTCGATCTCAGGGACTGCGCAGGAATAATGAGTTCAATTCAAGGTTCAATTAAACAAAAACTTCAATGGGGTTTTGTTTGGTAATTATAACTTAACGAAAAATAGAATAAGCAGTAAATGAAATTGACTTTGTAACAAATGTGAGTAACATGCTAGGGATAGTGGATGATTGACAATGTAACAACTCTGAAATTTCTATTGCAACAACTTATTTTAAATAATCAATTACTGGTTCTTAAGGTTGTTTGATCCTAAGTCCTTAGTGAAAAAACCTTTGATCCTTCATCCTAAACCCTAAGTCCTTAGAGGTTTACAATGAAATCAAGCAATTAAGTTATCAAGAATATCCGGTTACTATAAGGTATTCCTAGTCCTAGGTAATATCTATTATAGCATATTCTCATGAAAGCATTATCAATGGTGGTCCGCATAAATGATAATCATAGATCAATTCCAATTTGTCCGAAAGGAAAAGCATTAGAAACATCAAGAGAATAAATCAACAATTAAAAACATGATTGTTATTGCAATTGCAAACTCAGAGTCATTACAAAGTTAAATCAGAGCCACCCCCTAGCATTAGGGGGTTTAGCTACTCATAGTATTCAAAGAAAACATAATAATGAATAAAGACATTACAAGAAATTGGAGGAGATTGAATCTTCAATTGCTTCCGTTCATGAAGATCTTCTTCTCTCCCAAACCCTTGCTTTCTCCAATCTTCTCTTGTATTCTTTTCTCTAAATTGTCCAAAAGTCAAGTCCCCTCTAGTGTTTTTAGAAATTAACTTAAATAGTCTAGGTCAATTACAGCCAAGTCAAATGCCAAAAATGCCCTTCCAGATAAGTGTACTTGAAAATTCCAAAAAATAGAAATTCTGTCCGCGCAACCTGCACGGGCCTTGCAGGTCTGCACAGCCTGTGCAACTCCCAGACTTTGCCAATAAAATCTTCAAGCTTCAGACCTTCTTGCACGGGCCGTGCCAAGCTGCACAGGCGCCCGTGCAAACTCTCTGGTTTTTGTATGGGAGATGACATTTGATTCTGCACGGGCCGTGCAGGTCTGCACGGGCCGTGCAGCCTTCAGAACTCCACTTTTGTTCCTTATTTCCCGATTTATTCATATGAGCCTGAAAACATTAAAACATACAACCAAAGCATAAAATGACGAATAATGAAATAAAACACTAAATAACATAACTTAAAAATACTTAAAAACAATGGTAAATATATGTGTGAAAACCACTGATCAACATGTATAAGGGCATTACAACTCCAAAAGAATTAAAAACATTCAATTATCTCATGTCTTTTGAGGAACATAAAACGATGTTATTGAGTAAACATTTTAACACAACGGAATAGTTTCAAAATCTGAATAACTCAAAAGATCAATGTTCATCACCAAAATCCATCGACTCGTAATCCAATCAGAATAAACCAAACAAATAAAAACAAGAGTTTATGAAAATAACTCTAAAGCAAACGTTCCCCAGTTTTACAAGACCAGAGCATGACACCGACATGATGTAACTAAAAGAACTACTCTACGAGTTATCCTCACCAAAGCACAAAGCCGCTACTCCTCAATCTAAAAAATGTCAACAGTAAGGGTGAGTCTCATTCACAATTAACAAATGTTATGAGTCCATAAACAATAAAACATCATAAGCATATTATTCACCCAATTGCAATATATTCGGATTTACAACAACATTCATCAACCACGCCAAATAAATCAATCGCATCACATTATGACATTGGAAATCTTCCATTCATGTTATAATAATACATACATACTAATGCAATGCAACTACATGCATGTGCTACCAATTCATAGGATTAACCCATCTCAGCGATCCAAACACCACTAGGATACGACTACTGCCAACTCACTAATTTCACACAATGGGAATTAGCTACCGCTGATCCAAACACCACCAATACAGCTCCGAAATGATTGTGAATGCATGCACCACCTATAGCATGCTAATCATCAACACCGATTAAAATGAACATCATTATTATAACCAACTCACCAACATAACACCGAATAGTACATTCATATTTTAACACCATTCAACAATCATGTAATACATACATCACACCAAACACAACATCAACAAAGCAAATAAATTGTCGCAACGACACCGCATAAATACATTTATTACTTATGCATACAAGTATAATTCACCACCACAAAATACCGGGTTTTTAAAATAAAATCGGCTACTGCTCTTTAAGCTATTTTATTATATATAAAATTAAATTATCTTTCCAACGCACAAAACGGCGCTCAAAACGGACTTACGGTTCGGAAGTTATGAGTTTTAGAAAATAAAATATTTTTCCAAAATGCTACAGCGTAACGGGTTACGAAAACAGCGTAACGGGTTACGCCTGACAAAAAAAATATTTATTTTTCAAAAGCTACAGCGTAACGGGTTACGAAAATAACGTAACGTGTTACGCCTGACGGACAACACTTTCCTGTTCGCAAAAATAGCGTAACCGGTTACGAGACTCAAAAAACTCAATTTTTTGTTATTTTTCACTACTGTAATGGGTTACGATCCTGAGCGTAACCGGTTACAACGTACCAGTAGCAGAAAAGCCCTCTTTTGATAGCATTTCATCTCCTCCAACTCAATCTAAATCGCACTAGTTCGATTATAATCACCAAAACAGAATCAATTCACATGTATTAACACACTTCTAACATATTTACGGGTTCTTTAACATCAACATGATTTATAATCATTCCAATTCATCAATTTCATTCAATCTACACCATTTACCCTAAAATTCCAAACCTAACATACATCCCAATTGAAACAAACAATATACAAAATCAATCTTATTGTATTTAAACCGATAAAAGATGATACTCGGAAGAGTCCCCCTTACTTAGCCAAATTATTGGATTCTTCCTCTTCCTCTTCCAAAGTTTTTTCATGTTCTTCTTTTTCTCCTCTTTTGCTCTTTTGCTCTTCTATTTTCTATTTTCTAATTTCTTTTATTTTCCTTCTTTTATATAAAATAGAACATAACTTTAGTAAAGGCCTAACACTTAGCACCTCCCCTTTACTAATTACAACACTGGCCCAATTACCTTATATCTCAATTCTCCAATTTAATCCGATTAAAATATCAAGTAATCCTGATAATTAATTTGAATTTGAATTAAATTAATAAATGGAAAATACGGGGTGTTACAATTGTTATCATCAAAACTCAGAGATATATTATAGAACCAAATTTTGTTCCAACTGTTGTATGATGTTTATGTTTCAAAGGGGGGACATAAGCATGTTGGTTATTATTGTAACATCAATTATATGTCATACATCATTTGTGTCATTGTTAAGAAAGAGGCAAGAGGCGAGTTGCGAATCTAGAATGGTGGATGAGTAACTTGTCCCAAATCTAGAAGGGTGGGTTTGAGGTCTAGAAAGGTAGACATGGTTGGTATAAAGAACCTTTTGATGAGACGGTACCACATGCATATGAGTAGAATTGATGTCGTGAGTCTCATTGGATACATTTAATAATTAATTTGTGGTGGATATATGATGTTGAACTGGGTGTGAGAATGAATTTGTTTGATTTATATGAAATATGTGTAGATGTTTGTCTTGCAGCTTATACCATTTTATTTATTGAAGTGAATTCTCATCCCTTTTGCTTTGATGTTGTTCATCATGGACATCTTGTAGATAATCGATATTAGAATCACTGTTGTGAGTGAAAGATAGCTATTAAAGCTTATTTCCTTTTAGTTCATCTTTGCCTTAGTGATTATGCTTTGATTATATAACATCGGGGTTGGAAATTTTTGCTTTCGTTTAATTGAGAATAATGTTAAGACTTTGAGAAGTCTATTGATTTTGTTTTGAAGTTGAGAACAAACTGTGAGGGCAATGGTGTAGTTTTCATGATGTCAAAACATTGTGAATCAACTACAACTAGAGTAGAATCATAGAAATCAAGAAAATGCAACAAAGACAAATATTTTTGGCTACAAGACATTAATAGGTCGACTCATAAACACTATAGGTCGACCTACTCCAAGCATTTTCTGAAAAATTCTATGTAAGGGCTGAATGCGTCGACGCATTACATCTTCAGATCGACGCATGGAACATTGGTGTAATCTCGGGTATGCGCATGCTGACTCTTCAGGTCGACACATCAATTTTTGGGTGATTCAAGTGCAAGAGCCAAATGCGTCGACACACTGATGGAATAGGTCGACGCATGGCATTTTGAGGAACTCACGGGAATGTGCACGCCGACCCTTCAGGTCGACGCAAGTGTCATACTTTTCTTATTGTCATACCCCAAAATTTGCCCACACTTTTCAAAAATTCGAAACTATTTCAAAAAATTGAATTTTATAAAATCCCGGGTTCATTTACATTGACATCCTGAATTTTATAAATATTCGATTTAAAGTCTATTTTAAAATATAGTAGTTTACTCATAAATTGCTTATATTTTAATAAATAGAAAACGCTGACCGACGCTTCATACACTTTCAATTGGCTATTTATTTCAAACAAACAATATAGTACAATTGGTAAGGAAGTAAGGCCTGCAAACATAAAGTCATGGGTACGAATCTCACTTGATACAATTTAAACTCTTTTTTTTTTTAATTTTTTACTATCACTAATTTTACTTACATTTTAAATTATATTAAAAAATCACAAAAATATTTTTTTTTATTATTGAATTTTCGTTTTCTATTTTAGGCTATTTTTAAATTATAATTTTTTTTCATTTTATATACTTTTAACATTAGTTAATCAAATCACAAAATACCAAATAAAGTTATTTCTTTTTCTATGTTTAGAATAACATTTTTAGAAGTGAATAAATATTATTGATTTTTAAATTGATTATATATTATTCCACTAATTTTATTTCCATTAATATTAATCTAATTGTAGATTATAAATAGGTCCCAAGAAGAGACTATGAGACGAATCCTAACCTATTCTCTCTGGGGAGCCGAACATTTCTAACCCTTATTTTCAACACAAAGACTCACGTACACTGCCACTTTTCATACACTTTTCGATCCAACACTTTCTCATCATCGTCATCACGTTTGCAAAACTAATTCATACAACCATACATATTTCTTGCCATACAAACCCACCTTCATTCCAATGTAAAAAGCCACATAAACCATAACAAAACAAACTAATTTTCATTCAAAATTACAACAACAACCTTGTGGTGAACTTTATCACAAATCACTAATCATTGTTTTTTATATTACACCATAGCATTTCAATTTCTATTCTTATTTATTGTAACAGAACCTCATACACAGTTCAAGATTGTTTTTGCAGGAGGAAGAAAAAGAATAAGAACAAGTGAACAGGAGCAGCCTCCCACGACACCACCTCCGCCTGCAGCTGCACCGCGCCTCAGATCCGACGCACCCCCCACCAGATGCTCCAGACGAAATCGCACACCACAGCTCGTAAATCACCGGCACGGCCAACTCCATCGACGTCAACACTGCGAGCCGTGAACAAGTAGAACGTGTTAGAATATCCTTCACTAACAACCGAACCATCTGCAATTTGTTTTGTCTGTTTTTTTTATTTATTTTCAGGTACAACAATAACACAATAGAAATTGAAAGAAGTGTTGGATAAATTTAAATGCAGTCTTGGAAAGCCAAAAGACAGATTCTCTAGGGCAGACAAACTTTCATAGGAAATAGTTAATCATTAAATGTTATGTCTATTTATGTTTCCCTGGTCTCTATATAAAGACCCTCTCTTTGTAACCTAATTTTTACTTTTGCAACAAATCCTTTGCAAGTCAATATATATCAGAAGAGAGTAGTTTGATCTGTTACCTTCAAATTGGTATCAGAGCGCATGGCAAACATGATGAACCAGATGCCATTGCCCCAACTGTCAAAATCAAACTATGAGAATTGGAGCATCCAGATGAAGGCGCTGCTTGGATCGTTAGATGTGTGGGAGGTTGTAGAAGAAGGGTTTGAAAAACCAGAAACCACGGCGGGAAATACATCAGCCCAGAACAAGGCGTTGAAAGAGACGCGGTCGAAAGACAAAACGACATTATACATGTTGTTTAGAGCAGTAGACGAATCTGGTTTTGAGAAGATTGCTGGTTCAACTACTTCGAAGCAAGCGTGGGATACACTAGAGACGGTGTTCAGAGGAGCAAATAGAGTCAAGCAAGTTCGTTTGCAAACTCTTCGAGGAGAATTAGAAAGGATGAAGATGAAGGAGACGGAGCCCGTGTCGGACTACATCACGCGTGTGCAAACAGTTGTAAATTAACTGAAACGAAATGGAGAAGCAATGACCGATGCTCGAGTTGTCGAAAAGATTTTAAGATCTTTGACTGAAAAATTCGAAAATATAGTATGTGCAATAGAGGAGTCGAAGGACCTTGCGAAAATCACTGTCGAAGAAGTAGCTGGTTCACTTGAGGCACACGAACAACGCAAAATACAAAAGAAGGAGGAGACACTTGATAATGCAGAACAGACAAAGGAATCCACTAGAGATGAAAGGGCACTTTTATCTCAAAACTGGCGTGGTCGAGGACGTGGTCGTGGAGGTCGAGATGGTGGTCGAAGCTATCAGAACAACAATTTCGAAAGAGGACAAGCAAGTCAACAAAATTGGCGTGGTCGAGGACGTGGTCATAGAGGTGGCAGGTCGAACTCCAACATCGAATGCTACAAATGCAATAAACATGGACATTTTGCGAAGGATTGCAACTCATACAGTTGCTACAATTGTGGAAAAGGGGGACACCTTGCAAAAGACTGTCGATTCAGGAGGAAAGTCGAAGAGACAACAAATTTCGCACTAGAAACAGAATCAAACGAAGGATTCCTATTAATGACTCAAAAGGAGACAAACACAGAAGATGACACTATATGGTACCTTGACTCAGGGGCAAGTAATCATATGTGTGGTCACAAACATCTATTCAAAGAAATAAAGAAAATTGAAGATGGCCATGTATCTTTTGGAGATGCGTCAAAGGTAAAGGTCGAAGGCAAAGGAACAATTTGTTATTTGCAGAAAGACGACGTACCTGGAAAAATACAAGATGTTTATTATGTACCATATCTAAAAGCAAATATTCTAAGTCTGGGGCAACTTACAGAGAAGGGATATTCGATATTTATGAAGGATCGAATACTGCATTTGAAGGATAAATCAGGGCACCAAATTGCTCAAGTTGAGATGGGAAGGAATCGAATGTACAAGCTGAATCTGAGAAGCGTTCGAGAAAAATGTTTGAAAATCGACACTGAAGACCAAGCAACTCTGTGGCATTTGTTATTTACAGAAAGACGACGTACCTGGAAAAATACAAGATGTTTATTATGTACCATATCTAAAAGCAAATATTCTAAGTCTGGGGCAACTTACAGAGAAGGGATATTCGATATTTATGAAGGATCGAATACTGCATTTGAAGGATAAATCAGGGCACCAAATTGCTCAAGTTGAGATGGGAAGGAATCGAATGTACAAGCTGAATCTGAGAAGCGTTCGAGAAAAATGTTTGAAAATCGACACTGAAGACCAAGCAACTCTGTGGCATCTACGTTTTGGTCACTTACATCATGCTGGGTTAAAGAGATTAGCGGGAAGAAACATGGTACATGGATTGCCTAACATGGAGTTTGAAGGAAAATTTTGTGAAAATTGTGTTTTTGGCAAGCAGACGAGAACTTCTTTTCAAAAGAAGGCAGAATATCATGCTAAGCACATCCTTGAATTAATTCACACTAATATCTGTGGACCAATCACTCCAGAATCCTTTAGTGGCAAGAAGTATTTCATTTCCTTCATCGATGATTTCTCAAGAAAGACTTGGGTCTACTTCCTGAGAGAAAAATCTGAAGCATTCGAAGCATTCAAAGGGTTCAAGGTAATGGTTGAAAAATCGACTGATCGACACATCAAAGCACTTCGTTCTGACAGAGGAGGAGAATATACTTCGACAGCTTTCATGAAGTATTGCGAGGAGCAGGGTATAAGGAGATTTCTAACTGCAGCATACTCACCTCAACAAAATGGGGTTGCTGAAAGGAAAAATCGAACAGTCCTTGACATGGTTCGTTCAATGCTCAAAAGTAAGAACATGTCGAAGGAATTTTGGGCAGAAGCTGTGCAATGTTCAATCTATGTTCAAAATAAATGTCCGCATTCAAAGTTGGGAGATCGAACACCGCAAGAAGCGTGGAGTGGACAGAAACCGACTGTATCTCATTTTAAAGTATTTGGTAGTGTTGCTTATGCACATGTACCAGATCAACGAAGAACGAAGCTTGAAGACAAGAGTCAGAAATATATATTAATTGGGTATGATGAGAAAACAAAAGGATACAGGTTATTCGACCCCATAAACAAAAAAGTGGTAGTAAGTAGAGATGTTCGAGTGAATGAAGCAAGTAGGTGGGACTGGAACAATTCGACAGAAGACATAGTCGAAACTGAAGAACCCTCAGTCGGTATACCAACAACCCAAAATCAATTGCCATGGTTTGAATACTCTGACAATGAAGACGAATCCTCACAGCCCAGAATGAGAAACTTGCAAGAGTTGTATGATAATACAGATGAAGTACATCTTGTGTGTCTACTGGCAGATTCTGAAAACATTAGTTTCGAAGAAGCATGAAGAGATGAGAAGTGGAAGAATGCCATGGACGAAGAAATTAAAGCTATCGAACACAACAAAACTTGGGAACTAGCAGAGTTACCAAAAGGAAGTCGAACCATTAGTGTGAAGTGGGTGTTTAAGAAAAAGATGAATGCTCAAGGAAAAGTCGAAAGGTACAAGGCGCGACTTGTGGCAAAAGGATACAGGCAGAAGGAAGGAATAGATTATGACGAAGTATTCGCACCAGTTGCAAGAATGGAGACAATTCGACTGCTGATTTCTCAAGCTGCTCAGCTCAAATGGCCAATATTTCAAATGGATGTCAAATCAGCATTTTTGAATGGTGTGCTCGAAGAAGAAGTCTATGTCGAACAACCACCAGGATACATGAAAGACGGAAGCGAAGGAAAAATGCTAAGACTCAAGAAAGCACTTTATGGATTAAAGCAGGCACCTCGTGCATGGAATACACGTATTGATACTTACTTCAAAAAGAATGGTTTCCAACAATGTCCTTATGAACATGCCCTATATGTAAAGAAGTATAAAGGAGATATACTGCTCGTTGCACTCTATGTCGACGACTTGATTTTCCTGGGCAACAGTGATCAAATGATCGAAGAATTCAAAGGTCGAATGACACGAGAATTTGAAATGACGGACTTAGGTCGAATGAGCTTCTTTCTTGGTCTGGAAGTTCGACAAGAAGAAACTGGAATTTTTGTCTCACAAGAAAAATATGCAAAGGACATTCTGAAGAGGTTCAAAATGGAAGGTTGCAATCCAATCTCGACACCAATGGAGCCAGGAGCCAAGCTTTCAAAATTTGATGGGGGGGAACGTGTCGAAGCAAACAAATTTCGAAGCTTGGTCGGAAGTCTTCGATATCTCACATGTACTAGACCAGATCTTTCTCTAAGTGTCGGAATCTTGAGTCGATTTATGGAAGAACCAGTTCACTCACAATGGAAAGCTTTGAAGAGAATTCTTCGTTATATCCAAGGAATTGTGTCGCTTGGAATGTTTTACTCAAAAGCAGAAGATTACAAGCTAACAGGTTACTCCGACAGCGATTGGTGTGGAGATATAGACGATCGAAAAAGTACATCAGGATATGTATTCTTTATGGGAAACACTGCTTTCACATGGCTCTCAAGGAAGCAATCAATTGTAACACTGTCGACATGCGAAGCAGAATACGTGGCTGCATCATGGTGTGTATGCCATGCTATATGGCTTAGAAGATTGTTATGTGAGTTAGAGCAGAAGCAGGAAAATGCAACCATAGTGCAAGTCGACAACAAATCAGCAATCGAACTGGCGAAGAATCCAGTGAATCATGAAAGAAGTAAACACATCGACGTACGTTTTCATTTCATTCGAGAACATGTGAAAAATGGAAGCGTCGAACTGAAGCATGTGGCAAGCAAGGATCAAGCTGCAGATATTTTCACAAAACCATTGTCGAAGGAGATATTCGACAGAGGCAAGATAATGCTGGGATTAATTGACCGAAGGAGCATTTAATTTATGGGGGAGTTTTGTTGGATAAATTTAAATGCAGTCTTGGAAAGCCAAAAGACAGATTCTCTAGGGCAGACAAACTTTCATAGGAAATAGTTAATCATTAAATGTTATGTCTATTTATGTTTCCCTGGTCTCTATATAAAGACCCTCTCTTTGTAACCTAATTTTTACTTTTGCAACAAATCCTTTGCAAGTCAATATATCAGAAGAGAGTAGTTTGATCTGTTACCTTCAAGAAGAAGCATCTTGGAGGATCAAAACTCGCCGCCACCGTCGCAAAATCCATGACCGACGAGCTTTGACACTGCGAAGTAACCCACTGCAGCAGCAGCTTCGCCGCTCCGCCCTTAGATTGTGATCACCACCGATTCGCGAGCAACACCGTCGATCTGCGGGTCAACCGGTCCTCCACTGCTCAACCTGCTTCGAACACCGCCATCTCCGGTTCAGATCCGCGACTCGATCACACCTTTTCTGGTTCGTCCTTTTTTTAATTTCTTGCTTATGTTTCACTTGTTCGGTTATAGTTTAATTTGATTTTGCAAGAAGCCATTTTTGTGATGTTTGAAAAATGGGTAATAAGAAGAATAATAGAGATGGTATTTTAGAAGAGAAAGATGAAAGGTGATGTTCTTGCCTTTCTCTGATGCTGCTATGCTTTATCCATGAGGTTAGTTTTTTTTATGTCATTATAATCCGTCTCTTGTTAATGTTTTAGTGGTTCACTAAATGAATTTGAATAAGTCAACAATAATTTACATGCATTTATATTTATTTAATTATTTTCTAAAATATTAAAAAAAAACTAACTTAGAGATTAAAGGGGGGCTACGGTTATCTCCCCCATTTTTGTCATCAAGGTTTTAAATTGGTTTTATTTTCATTTAATTAACATTAATGTTACAAAAAAAAATAACTTAAAAGAAGTGGAACCATGGGCTCGTTCCTCACTAGTTTTTAGGAGTTTATTTTATTTTATTAGATTTAATTGATTTTTTATATATATAACAAAAAATACTAATAATATATGGTGTTATTTTATGCTTGTTTATTTTAAAGTTTAATTTATATTTTAGATTTCTTTATTTAATTTTGATCAATACTTGTTTAGCTTTTTTTTCAATTCTCATACATCATCTTATGCACTATTACTAACATTTTGTTTTGATTTTGAGGTGCCACTTTGAACTATTGGACTATTACTGACATTTACAAGTTACTTAATATTTTTGTATATATTATTTCTTTTATTTTTCGCTTTAATTTTTATTTGGGTTGAAATAATTAATTTAGTTTTATCCCCATCGGTTAAGTTTGTAATCCCCGCCCCGAAGCCTTGTAATAGCGTAGGTGTTTACGTTTCCGCATTTACTTTTATACTGTATATATTTATAACTGCTAGTTTAACTTAAGGTGTGTATGGAAAGAAAAATAAAATCAATTTAGGTCACTTCTAAATTCAAGATAAAAAATAACTGAATATAACACTCTTGTTCACACACTCACCCCTAGGGTACGTCCCTCTTGGTTGCCTTACGAATAAATAATGGTCGTGTCCCTCGAAATGTAGAGGTACCCATTAGCAAAGGTCCCCCAGTAAAAAATCGTCATTAAGTCACTCGATGACCCTCGATTGTTGCCTACGAAAAAGTGACGATTGTCCCTTCGAACTTGCTAAAGGTACCTCTACCAGTTGCTTTCAACGACCTCGATGACCCTTCGATTGTCCCGAACACGTCCAATCAATAGGACTACCTACCCTAAATGGTAAGGATAGCCCTATCCCTTTCTTAGAAGGATAAAAAGCATAGGAAAATACTAATTTAGGGTAATGCTCTTAATATGCCTAGCTCGATTAAAAAACTTTTTTTTTCAATACTCTTTCAAAGACTAAGGCTACGTATTTACGCTAAAGTCCTTAAAGTCCCTTTTCAACTTAAATCAAACAAAACAAGCATGAGCTAAGTAAATTAAGAGCCCGTAGACAACTACGGATGAAAAGGGTGCTTACACCTTCCCTTTTCATAATCTACCCCCGAGCCCGTTTTCTTAAGAAAGGGTCTTTTTCTGTTCTTTTTACCCTTCCAATATGTTGGACAAAATAAAAGTCGGTGGCGACTCTTGCTCACCGCAACATTGGTTGCAAAATAAAAAAGTCAGTTCTCCCACCGAGTTACAGAACTGGCGACTCTGCTGGGGATTCTTTAAAGAGGGGTTTACCTTAGGGCTTAGATCACCAATTTGTTTGTTTTTATTGCTTTACTTTTCAAGGTTGCATGGGTTTTTTGGAAGATGAATCCTATACCCGGATTCGAGTGCACCTTAAGATAGGAGCGGCATAGTCATTGAGACCTCCCTTGTGCATGCTTGGGATTGGTCAATATGAGAGTTCGCGCTTGAGTTAGGCCTCCACTGGTTATTATGTACCTCTTTTGCATGAGAGAGGTTTACGTATGTACCTTTGGGTGCGTCGGAGCTCAAGGACCTTTAGTCACCTTCAACCCATCTTGACTTTTAGGAACGTAGTAAGAGGGCTATTCTTGATGCATGTCAAGTTATGGTCGCGACCCGATACTACAACTCAGATAGGTTTCTTCTTAAAGTATCATTGCGTGGTATGCATGTACCATGTTCAAGGGTGCTTTAGAGGGGCTGACAATTCTGAGTAACTAGTAGAACCCTGTTGCTGAAATCTCTTTATCCATAGAAGTACCTTTGGGGAAGGGTAATCACCTGGTCATACTCAATGCAAGCCGTAAACCTAAGGACTCTTGTGTGACTTGTTTGTTATCTAACCACTTTATCTCCTTGCAGGTTTTGTTTGTAGGACTTAATTGTCCGTACTACCCTATGCTTTTACATAACATGCTGACTAACCTTTTTCAGGGATCTTAGGTATTTAGGACGCATAATTCCCAGGTACTGTTACGGAAGGACTATCAAGAGCCTAAATTTCTATCAAGGGGCAAGAGGATTTATTTTCCTCTAGCCAGATGCTTTTCAAACTCGAAAGTAAAATAAACTTCTGTCAAGGGGCAAGAGGATTTATTTTCCTCTAGCCATGTGCTTTTCAAACTCGAAAGTAATGTACCCCGAATCAGAGGCTATGACCCACTAGACATGGTGAGCTTGATTCTTATAGAAGGACACTCGAAGATTAAAGTCAAAGGTCTTCAGACAAAACTGCAACCAAATTCAGTTCTAATGTTGTGAACTAGACAACGAGTTTCTTATCTTCTTCCTTAAATCCCTAAAGTTGGATACTTACCACTCCTGTGTGGCTTCATCGATATCTTCCTCTAGGAGTAATTTGCAGTTCAGATATGAACGTTTGGTTTGTTTTCCACTCTGGGGCACTTGACCATTCGATTGATGATCGTCAGCCATTCCGAGACAAGGTTCAAAGCCTGATCGACACAAAGGTTATCATCATTTGTACCTGAAAGCCAAATTTGAAGTTCTCCTTCGAATCAATGGATCTTCTGAAGCAATAAGTCCATACGGAGAAAATCTCCTCAACTTTGACAATCTCTATATCATCATGCATGTTCATGCGTAATCTTTCTTGTTTTGATTCAATACTGCTTATATGTCATACTTGTTTGTTTTTGAACTATAATAATGATGCATTGAATATGTTTGTCTTGAAAAAGTTCATTCGCTCTCGCTCTAATATGTTTTTCTTTGCTTGTGATACCAAACTCTCTGTGATAAAGCATGATAACTCCGAAGGGAGAATGACGAACACATAATACTCATAATCTCAAATGGTGTGCTTTCGAGTAAAAACCTGTTGATGATGTACAGGCATTGTTTAAAATTCCCAAACACTGGAGATATAAGGAAGTTAATCCCTTGTCAACCCCTTTGAGCCTTGAAGTAGGAGTTTTCTTTTCTATATGAAAAACCCTCATATTTAACCTAGGGGCAGGGTAGTGTTCAGTTAACCTGATCGAGCACTCAACATTCATTAGGAGCACGCATCCAAGGATACAACTATGGTTGTCCTTCAAAATATTGAGGAAAATTCAATACCACAATGGTCATCCCTCGTCAATCAAAAAATGAGGCAGTCACAATATTTCTAATCAATCGAAGACGTCTCAGGGTCACATGATTTGTTCAAAAAGAAAAAATGAATCAAAAAAGAAAAAAGAAAAGAAAGCCCGCTAAGTCAACAAAGTTAAGAACAAGTGACTTAGGCAAAAATTAGGGCATCCCGCTGGACTTCAAACCCAAAATTCAAAAGAATTTGTCTAAACAAAAGTCAAGGAAAAATGAAAAAAAAAACTGAAAAGAAAGGATTGCGAAACAAAAGATCCTTAACAAAAAGTCATGTGATCAGACACCAAATACAAAAGGCAGAGTGACTGCCGTGTCTAAACACCTCATCGATTCCTCAATCGTCTCAAACTCCTCTTGAAGAATGAATGCTCGCATCGAGTTAATTGAACTTAGGTTGGAGAACATCACGAAGGGGGTGGGCACCAATAAAATTTTGAGCCTAAAAATCTTTTTTTTCTAAAAAAACCGTGAACCTGACCACGTTACAACCCTCAAAAGTCCTAATTGAGGCAGGGTTAATTCGAAAGCATACTTTAACGAGAGTACGGTAAACTGACTCCAAGGAGTTTTGCTAAAACGCTTGAGTTGGTATCACACTACCTTTCACGAAAAAATCGATGTTTTGACATCCTTTCAAAAGTTTTTTAAAAAAAAAAACTTCAAGACAAATATGAACTTTACATTAGAATTATATTTCTCATACTAAACATTCTTTGCATATGAACAAGTATTTGACACCAAGAAAGCTTCCATCATGAGCTGCTGATGAAAAGTTTAATCCTCTCAAGGGACAAGTTGTCTTCAGAACTCCATTGAGTTCGAGCAAGAATATCTCAAATTCGGATCACCCTCAGGGGCACAAAAACAGTTGAATACCCTTTGGAGTAAGAATTGGGCAATCAGGTCAAGACTCGAAAACTCCCTCAGAAGTGTTAATCAATCAGGGGCATTGTCCCTAAACTCATGATATTGGGGCAAGTTGCTTATAACAGCACAAATCTCAGGAAGCCCTCCCGACATACATGCTTCAGAAGTGCTCTGAAGAGTAGAAATATTTCCTACGTCTGATTCAGTTGGCTAAAACGCCAATATGTACAAGGGGCATGACATGTTATTGTCCAATTCATCTGGGGCAGTCAAGTCGAGATTCAAATAATCTCTCGAAGGCGCTGAACAGTCAGGGATTTATTTTCCCCGCAAAACACTGCTACAATTTGTTGTCGTCATTAACGACATTTTGCTTTCATACATCATATACCCCATGGCATATGCATAACACTCTCATTCATTTCAAAAAACATAACAATACATACATCATGACATTGTATAAAACCAACTTTATCTTTCAGGTCGACCAATAGGTCAGGAAACTATCATCAACAAAATTAAATGCAGCCTAAAGTATGGCTCTTTCTGATATGGTCTAATGAATGACTCGTTCTGACATCCTTCATCGGATATGGGCTAATGTACGACCTGTTCTAGTATTCCTCTTCAGATATGGTTTAATGAATAACTCGTTCTGATGTCTGACTTCCAGATATGGTCTAATGTACGACCCGTTCTGGTATTCCTCTTCAGATATGGTTTAATGAATAACTCGTTCTGATGTCCTACTTCTAGATATGGTCTAATGTATGACCCATTCTGACATTTTCCTTCAGATATGGTCTAATGTATGACTCGTTCTGACATTTTTCTTTAGATATGGTCTAATGTATGACCCGTTCTGACATTTTTCTTCAGATATGGTCTAATGTATGACTCGTTCTGACACTTTCTTCAGATATGGTCTAGTGGATGACTCGTTCTGACATGCTCCTTCAGATATGGTCTAATGTATGACTCGTTCTGACATTTTTCTTCAGATATGGTCTAATGTATGACCCGTTCTGACATTTTTCTTCAGATATGGTCTAATGTATGAGTCGTTCTGACACTTTCTTCAGATATGGTCTAGTGGATGACTCGTTCTGACATGCTCCTTCAGATATGGTCTAATGTATGACTCGTTCTGACATTTTTCTTCAGATATGGTCTAATGTATGACCCGTTCTGACATTTTTCTTTAGATATGGTCTAGTGGATGATTCGTTCTGACATGCTCCTTCAGATATGGTCTAATGTATGACTCATTCTGACACTTTCCATCAGATTTGAGCTAATGTACGACCCGTTCTAGTATTCCTCTTCAGATATGGTTTAATGAATAACTCGTTCTGATGTCCTACGCCGGATATATTCCGGAAGCATGAACCCCAGATGTTCTGAAATCTACGACAGATATGTTTCGGAAGCCTGAACCCTGAATGATCTGAATTCTACGCCAGAAACATTCCGGAAGGATGAACCCCGGATGTTCTGAAATCTACGCCAGATATGTTTCGGAATCCTGAATCCCGAATGATCTAAGATCTACGCCAAAAGCATTCCGGAAGCCCGAACCCCGGATGTTCTGAATTCTACGAAAGATATGTTTCGGAAGCTTGAACCCCGAATGATCTGAATTCTATGACAAATAAGTTTCGGAAGCCTGAACCCCGAATGATCTAAAATCTACTCTAAGAAACATTCCGGAAGCATGAACCTCGGATGTTTTAATCCTCTATGCCAGTTGTATTTCGGAAGCTCGAACCTCGAGTATCTTTGAATCTCTATGCCGGATATACATACACGCACCCTGGGAAGCATGACCCCCCAGGTTGCTAACCAGCATCTATGTTAGAGGGCATCTTTAAGCCCATCTCGGACAATTCTCTGTCAACACCTGGATGGCATCTCTAAGCCCATCTCAGACAATTTTCTGCCAACATCCAGATGACATCCTTAAGCCCATCTCCTACAAAAATCTCTATCTCAGCAAGGGCAACTTTATGGGTATTCTAGTGTTCAATCCTCTTCCACCTTCAGATTCCGATAGGCACACAGGCCAATCTACATCCTCAGGTTTAAGAAGATTGAACAGGGGCAGCTGTCATACCCCAAAATTTGCCCACACTTTTCAAAAATTCGAAACTATTTCAAAAAATTGAATTTTATAAAATCTCGGGTTCATTTACATTGACATCCTGAATTTTATAAATATTCGATTTAAAGTATATTTTAAAATATAGTAGTTTACTCTTAAATTGCTTATATTTTAATAAATAGAAAACGCTGGCCGACGCTTCATACACTTTCAATTGGCTATTTATTTCAAGCAAACAATATAGTACAATTGGTAAGGAAGTAAGGCGTGCAAAGATAATGTCATGGGTACGAATCTCACTTGATACAATTTAAACTCTTTTTTTTTTAAATTTTTTACTATCACTAATTTTACTTACATTTTAAATTATATTAAAAAATCACAAAAATATTTTTTTTTATTATTGAATTTTCGTTTTCTATTTTAGGCTATTTTTTTTCCATTTTATATACTTTTAACATTAGTTAATCAAATCACAAAATACCAAAATAAATTTATTTCTTTTTCTATGTTTAGAATAGCATTTTTAGAAGTGAATAAATATTATTAATTTTTAAATTGATTATATATTATTCCACTAATTTTCTTTCCATTAATATTAATCTAATTGTTGATTATAAATAGGTCCCAAGAAGAGACTATGAGACGAATCCTAACCTATTCTCTCTGGGGAGCCGAACATTTCTAACCCTTATTTTCAACACAAAGACTCACGTACACTGCCACTTTTCATACACTTTTCGATCCAAAACTTTCTCATCATCGTCATCACGTTTGCAAAACTAATTCATACAACCATACATATTTCTTGCCATACAAACCCACCTTCATTCCAATGTAAAAAGCCACAGAAATCATAACAAAACAAACTAATTTTCATTCAAAATTACAACAACAACCTTGTGGTGAACTATATCACAAATCACTAATCATTGTTTTTTATATTACACCATAGTATTTCAATTTCGATTCTTATTTATTGTAACAGAACCTCATACATAGTTCAAGGTTGTTTTTGCAGGAGGAAGAAAAAGAATAAGAACAAGTGAACAGGAGCAGCCTCCCACGACACCACCTCCGCCTTCAGCTGCACCGCGCCTCAGATCCGACGCACTCCCCACCAGATGCTCCAGACGAAATCGCACACCACAGCTCGTAAATCACCGGCACGACCAACTCCATCGACGTCAACACTGCGAGCCGTGAACAAGTAGAACGTGTTAGAATATCCTTCACTAACAACCGAACCATCTGCAATTTGTTTTGTCTGTTTTTTTATTTATTTTCAGGTACAACAATAACACAATAGAAATTGAAAGAAGAAGCATCTTGGAGGATCAAAACTCGCCGCCACCGTCGCAAAATCCTTGACCGACGAGCTTTGACACTGCGAAGTAACCCACTGCAGCAGCTTCGCCGCTCCGCCCTTAGATTGTGATCACCACCGATTCGCGATCAACACCGCCGATCTGCGGGTCAACCGGTCCTCCGCCGCTCAACCTGCTTCGAACACCGCCATCTCCGGTGCAGATCCGTGACTCAATCGCACCTTTTCTGGTTCGTCCTTTTTTTAATTTCTTGCTTATGTTTCACTTGTTCGGTTATAGTTTAATTTGATTTTGCAAGAAGACATTTTTGTGATGTTTGAAAAATGGGTAATAAGAAGAATAATAGAGATGGTATTTTAGAAGAGAAAGATGAAAGGTGATGTTCTTGCCTTTCTCTGATGCTGCTACGCTTTATCCATGAGGTTAGTTTTTTTTATGTCATTATAATCCGTCTCTTGTTAATGTTTTAGTGGTTCACTAAATGAATTTGAATAAGTCAACAATAATTTACATGCATTTATATTTATTTATTTATTTTCTAAAATATTAAAAAAAAACTAACTTAGAGATTAGAGGGGGGCTACGGTTATCTCCCCCATTTTTGTCATCAAGGTTTTAAATTGGTTTTATTTTCATTTAATTAACATTAATGTTACAAAAAAAAATAATTTAAAAGAAGTGGAACCATGGGCTCGTTCCTCACTAGTTTTTAGGAGTTTATTTTATTTTATTAGATTTAATTGATTTTTTATATATATAACAAAAAATACTAATAATATATGGTGTTATTTTATGCTTGTTTATTTTAAAGTTTAATTTATATTTTAGATTTCTTTATTTAATTTTGATCAATACTTGTTTAGCTTTTTTTTCAATTCTCATACATCATCTTATGCACTATTACTAACATTTTGTTTTGATTTTGAGGTGCCACTTTGAACTATTGGACTATTACTGACATTTACAAGTTACTTAATATTTTTGTATATATTATTTCTTTTATTTTTCGCTTTAATTTTTATTTGGGTTGTAATAATTAATTTAGTTTTATCCCCATCGGTTAAGTTTGTAATCCCCGCCCCGAAGCCTTATAATAGCGTAGGTGTTTACGTTTCCGCATTTACTTTTATACTGTATATACTTATAACTGCTAGTTTAACTTAGGGTGTGTATGGAAAGAAAAATAAAATCAATTTAGGTCACTTCTAAATTCAAGATAAAAAATAACTGAATATAACACTCTTGTTCACACACTCACCCCTAGGCTACGCCCCTCTTGGTTGCCTTACGAATAAATAATGGTCGTGTCCCTCGAAATGTAGAGGTACCCATTAGCAAAGGTCCCTCAGTAAAAAATCGTCATTAAGTCCCTCGATGACCCTCGATTGTTGCCTACGAAAAAGTGACGATTGTCCCTTCGAACTTGCTAAAGGTACCTCTACCAGTTGCTTTCAACGACCTCGATGACCCTTCGATTGTCCCGAACACGTCCAATCAATAGGACTACCTACCCTAAATGGTAAGGATAGCCCTATCCCTATCTTAGAAGGATAAAAAGCATAGGAAAAGACTAATTTAGGGTAATGCTCTTAATATGCCTAGCTCGATTAAAAAACTTCTTTTTTGCAATACTCTTTCAAAGACTAAGGCTACGCATTTACGCTAAAGTCCTTAAAGTCCCTTTTCAACTTAAATCAAACAAAACAAGCATGAGCTAAGTAAATTAAGAGCCCGTAGACAACTACGGATGAAAAGGGTGCTTACACCTTCCCTTTTCATAATCTACCCCGAGCCCGTTTTCTTAAGAAAGGGTCTTTTTCTGTTCTTTTTACCCTTCCAATATGTTGGACAAAATAAAAGTCGGTGGCGACTCCTGCTCACCGCAACATTGGTTGCAAAATAAAAAAGTCAGTTCTCCCACCGAGTTACAGAACTGGCGACTCTGCTGGGGATTCTTTAAAGAGGGGTTTACCTTAGGGCTTAGATCACCAATTTGTTTGTTTTTATTGCTTTACTTTTCAAGGTTGCTTGGGTTTTTTGGAAGATGAATCCTATACCCGGATTCGAGTGCACCTTAAGATAGGAGCGGCATAGTCATGGAGACCTCCCTTGTGCATGCTTGGGATTGGTCAATATGAGAGTTCGCGCTTGAGTTAGGCCTCCACTGGTTATTATGTACCTCTTTTGCATGAGAGAGGTTTACGTATGTACCTTTGGGTGCGTCGGAGCTCAGGGACCTTTAGTCACCTTCAACCCATCTTGACTTTTAGGAACGTAGTGGGAGGGCTATTCTTGATGCATGTCAAGTTATGGTCGCGACCCGATACTACAACTCAGATAGGTTTCTTCTTAAAGTATCATTGCGTGGTATGCATGTACCATGTTCGAGGGTGCTTTAGAGGGGCTGACAATTCTGAGTAACTAGTAGAACCCTGTTGCTGAAATCTCTTTATCCATAGAAGTACCATTGGGGAAGGGTAATCACCTGGTCATACTCAATGCAAGTCGTAAACCTAAGGACTCTTGTGTGACTTGTTTGTTATCTAACCACTTTATCTCCTTGCAGGTTTTGTTTGTAGGACTTAATTGTCCGTACTACCCTATGCTTTTACATAACGTGCTGACTAACCTTTTTCAGGGATCTTAGGTATTTAGGACGCATAATTCCCAGGTACTGTTACGGAAGGACTATCAAGAGCCTAAATTTCTATCAAGGGGCAAGAGGATTTATTTTCCTCTAGCCAGATGCTTTTCAAACTCGAAAGTAAAATAAACTTCTGTCAAGGGGAAAGAGGATTTATTTTCCTCTAGCCATGTGCTTTTCAAACTCGAAAGTAATGTACCCCGAATCAGAGGCTATGACCCACTAGACATGGTGAGCTTGATTCTTATAGAAGGACACTCGAAGATTAAAGTCAAAGGTCTTCAGACAAAACTGCAACCAAATTCAGTTCTAATGTTGTGAACTAGACAACGAGTTTCTTATCTTCTTCCTTAAATCCCTAAAGTTGGATACTTACCACTCCTGTGTGGCTTCGTCGATATCTTCCTCTAGGAGTAATTTGCAGTTCAGATATGAACGTTTGGTTTGTTTTCCACTCTGGGGCACTTGACCATTCAATTTATGATCGTCAGCCATTCCGAGACAAGGTTCAAAGCCTGATCGACACATAGGTTATCATCATTTGTACCTGAAAGCCAAATTTGAAGTTCTCCTTCGAATCAATGGATCTTCTGAAGCAATAAGTCCATACGAAGAAAATCTCCTCAACTTTGACAATCTCTATATCATCATGCATGTTCATGCGTAATCTTTCTTGTTTTGATTCAATACTGCTTATATGTCATACTTGTTTGTTTTTGAACTATAATAATGATGCATTGAATATGTTTGTCTTGAAAAAGTTCATTCGCTCTCGCTCTAATATGTTTTTCTTTGCTTGTGATACCAAACTCTCTGTGATAAAGCATGATAACTCCGAAGGGAGAATGACGAACACATAATACTCATAATCTCAAATGGTGTGCTTTCGAGTAAAAACCTGTTGATGATGTACAGGCATTGTTTAAAATTCCCAAACACTGGAGATATAAGGAAGTTAATCCCTTGTCAACCCCTTTGAGCCTTGAAGTAGGAGTTTTCTTTTCTATATGAAAAACCCTCATATTTAACCTAGGGGCAGGGTAGTGTTCAGTTAACCTGATCGAGCACTCAACATTCATTAGGAGCACGCATCCAAGGATACAACTATGGTTGTCCTTCAAAATATTGAGGAAAATTCAATACCACAATGGTCATCCCTCGTCAATCAAAAAATGAGGCAGTCACAATATTTCCAATCAATCGAAGACGTCTCAGGGTCACATGATTTGTTCAAAAAGAAAAAATGAATCAAAAAAGAAAAAAGAAAAGAAAGCCCGCTAAGTCAACAAAGTTAAGAGCAAGTGACTTAGGCAAAAATTAGGGCATCCCGCTGGACTTCAAACCCAAAATTCAAAAGAATTTGTCTAGACAAAAGTCAAGGAAAAATGAAAAAAAAACCTGAAAAGAAAGGATTGCGAAACAAAAGATCCTTAACAAAAAGTCATGTGATCAGACACCAAATACAAAAGGCAGAGTGACTGCCATGTCTAAACACCTCATCGATTCCTCAATCGTCTCAAACTCCTCTTGAAGGATGAATGCTCGCATCAAGTTAATTGAACTTAGGTTGGAGAACATCACGAAGGGGGTGGGCACCAATAAAATTTTGAGCTTAAAAATCTTTTTTTTCTAAAAAAACCGTGAACCTGGCCACGTTACAACCCTCAAAAGTCCTAATTGAGGCAGGGTTAATTCGAAAGCATACTTTAACGAGAGTACGGTAAACTGACTCCTAGGAGTTTTGCTAAAACGCTTGAGTTGGTATCACACTACCTTTCACGAAAAAATCGATGTTTTGACATCCTTTCAAAAGTTTAAAAAAAAAAAAAAACTTCAAGACAAATATGAACTTTACATTAGAATTATATTTCTCATACTAAACATTCTTTGCATATGAACAAGTATTTGACACCAGGAAAGCTTCCATCATGAGCTGCTGATGAAAAGTTTAATCCTCTCAAGGGACAAGTTGTCTTCAGAACTCCATTGAGTTCGAGCAAGAATATCTCAAATTCGGATCACCCTCAGGGGCACAAAAACAGTTGAATACCCTTTGGAGTAAGAATTGGGCAATCAGGTCAAGGCTCGAAAACTCCCTCAGAAGTGTTAATCAATCAGGGGCATTCTCCCTAAACTCATGATATTGGGGCAAGTTGCTTATAACAGCACAAATCTCAGGAAGCCCTCCCGACAGACATGCTTCAGAAGTTCTCCGAAGAGTAGAAATATTTCCTACGTCTGATTCAGTTGGCTAAAACGCCAATATGTACAAGGGGCATGACATGTTATTGTCCAATTCATCTGGGGCAGTCAAGTCGAGATTCAAATAATCTCTCGAAGGCGCTGAACAGTCAGGGATTTATTTTCCCCGCAAAACACTGCTACAATTTGTTATCGTCATTAACGACATTTTGCTTTCATACATCATATACCCCATGGCATATGCATAACACTCTCATTCATTTCAAAAAACATAACAATACATACATAATGACATTGTATAAAACCAACTTTATCTTTCAGGTCGACCAATCGGTCAGGCAGCTATCATCAACAAAATTAAATGCAGCCTAAAGTATGGCTCTTTCAGATATGGTCTAATGAATGACTCGTTCTGACATCCTTCATCGGATATGGTCTAATGTACGACCCGTTCTGGTATTCCTCTTCAGATATGGTTTAATGAATAACTCGTTCTGATGTCCGACTTCCAGATATGGTCTAATGTACAACCCGTTCTGGTATTCCTCTTCAGATATGGTTTAATGAATAACTCGTTCTGATGTCCTACTTCTAGATATGGTCTAATGTATGACCCATTCTGACATTTTCCTTCAGATATGGTCTAATGTATGACTCGTTCTGACATTTTTCTTTAGATATGGTCTAATGTATGACCCGTTCTGACATTTTTCTTCAGATATGGTCTAATGTATGACTCGTTCTGACACTTTCTTCAGATATGGTCTAGTGGATGACTCGTTCTGACATGCTCCTTCAGATATGGTCTAATGTATGACTCGTTCTGACATTTTTCTTCAGATATGGTCTAATGTATGACCCATTCTGACATTTTTCTTTAGATATGGTCTAATGTATGAGTCGTTCTGACACTTTCTTCAGATATGGTCTAGTGGATGACTCGTTCTGACATGCTCCTTCAGATATGGTCTAATGTATGACTCGTTCTGACATTTTTCTTCAGATATGGTCTAATGTATGACCCGTTCTGACATTTTTCTTTAGATATGGTCTAGTGGATGATACGTTCTGACATGCTCCTTCAGATATGGTCTAATGTATGACTCATTCTGACACTTTCCATCAGATTTGAGCTAATGTACGACCCGTTCTAGTATTCCACTTCAGATATGGTTTAATGAATAACTCGTTCTGATGTCCTACGCCAGATATATTCCGGAAGCATGAACCCCAGATGTTTTGAAATCTACGACAGATATGTTTCGGAAGCCTGAACCCTGAATGATCTGAATTCTACGCCAGAAACATTCCGGAAGGATGAACCCCAGATGTTCTGAAATCTACGCCAGATATGTTTCGGAATCCTGAACCCCGAATGATCTAAAATCTACGCCAGATATGTTCCGGAAGCCTGAACCCCGAATCATCTGAATTCTACGCCAAAAGCATTCCGGAAGCCCGAACCCTGGATGTTCTGAATTCTACGAAAGATATGTTTCGGAAGCTTGAACCCCGAATGATCTGAATTCTATGACAGATAAGTTTCGGAAGCCTGAACCCCGAATGATCTAAAATCTACGCTAAGAAACATTCCGGAAGCATGAACCTCGGATGTTTTAATCCTCTATGCCAGTTGTATTTCGGAAGCTCGAACCTCGAGTATCTTTGAATCTCTATGCCGGATATACATACACGCACCCTGGGAAGCATGACCCCCCAGGTTGCTAACCAGCATCTATGTTAGAGGGCATCTTTAAGCCCATCTCGGACAATTCTCTATCAACACCTGGATGGCATCTCTAAGCCCATCTCAGACAATTTTCTGCCAACATCCAGATGACATCCTTAAGCCCATCTCCTACAAAAATCTCTATCTCAACAAGGGCAACTTTATGGGTATTCTAGTGTTCAATCCTCTTCCACCTTCAGATTCCGATAGGCACACAGGCCAATCCACATCCTCAGGTTTAAGAAGATTGAACAGGGGCAGCTGTCATACCCCAAAATTTGCCCACACTTTTCAAAAATTCGAAACTATTTCAAAAAATTGAATTTTATAAAATCTCGGGTTCATTTACATTGACACCCTGAATTTTATAAATATTCGATTTAAAGTCTATTTTAAAATATAGTAGTTTACTCTTAAATTGCTTATATTTTAATAAATAGAAAACGCTGGCCGACGCTTCATACACTTTCAATTGGCTATTTATTTCAAACAAACAATATAGTACAATTGGTAAGGAAGTAAGGCCTGCAAACATAAAGTCATGGGTACGAATCTCACTTGATACAATTTAAACTCTTTTTTTTTTTAATTTTTTACTATCACTAATTTTACTTACATTTTAAATTATATTAAAAAATCACAAAAATATTTTTTTTTATTATTGAATTTTCGTTTTCTATTTTAGGCTATTTTTTTTCATTTTATATACTTTTAACATTAGTTAATCAAATCACAAAATACAAAAATAAAGTTATTTCTTTTTCTATGTTTAGAATAGCATTTTTAGAAGTGAATAAATATTATTGATTTTTAAATTGATTATATATTATTCCACTAATTTTATTTCCATTAATATTAATCTAATTGTTGTTATAAATAGGTCCCAAGAAGAGACTATGAGACGAATCCTAACCTATTCTCTCTGGGGAGCCGAACATTTCTAACCCTTATTTTCAACACAAAGACTCACGTACACTGCCAATTTTCATACACTTTTCGATCCAACACTTTCTCATCATCGTCATCACGTTTGCAAAACTAATTCATACAACCATACATATTTCTTGCCATACAAACCCACCTTCATTCCAATGTAAAAAGCCACAGAAACCATAACAAAACAAACTAATTTTCATTCAAAATTACAACAACAACCTTGTGGTGAACTATATCACAAATCACTAATCATTGTTTTTTATATTACACCATAGCATTTCAATTTCTATTCTTATTTATTGTAACAGAACCTCATACACAGTTCAAGGTTGTTTTTGCAGGAGGAAGAAAAAGAATAAGAACAAGTGAACAGGAGCAGCCTCCCACGACACCACCTCCGCCTTCAGCTGCACCGCGCCTCAGATCTGACGCACCCCCCACCAGATGCTCCAGACGAAATCGCACACCACAGCTCGTAAATCACCGGCACGGCCAACTCCATCGACGTCAACACTGCGAGTCGTGAACAAGTAGAACGTGTTAGAATATCCTTCACTAACAACCGAACCATCTGCAATTTGTTTTGTCTGTTTTTTTATTTATTTTCAGGTACAACAATAACACAATAGAAATTGAAAGAAGAAGCATCTTGGAGGATCAAAACTCGCCGCCACCGTCGCAAAATCCTTGACCGACGAGCTTTGACACTGCGAAGTAACCCAATGCAGCAGCAGCTTCGCCTCTCCGCCCTTAGATTGTGATCACCACCGATTCACGATCAACACCGCCGATCTGCGGGTCAACCGGTCCTCCGCCGCTCAACCTGCTTCGAACACCGCCATCTCCGGTTCAGATCCGTGACTCAATCACACCTTTTCTGGTTCGTCCTTTTTTTAATTTCTTGCTTATGTTTCACTTGTTCGGTTATAGTTTAATTTGATTTTGCAAGAAGACATTTTTGTGATGTTTGAAAAATGGGTAATAAGAAGAATAATAGAGATGGTATTTTAGAAGAGAAAGATGAAAGGTGATGTTCTTGCCTTTCTCTGATGCTGCTACGCTTTATCCATGAGGTTAGTTTTTTTTATGTCATTATAATCCATCTCTTGTTAATGTTTTAGTGGTTCACTAAATGAATTTGAATAAGTCAACAATAATTTACATGCATTTATATTTATTTATTTATTTTCTAAAATATTAAAAAAAAAACTAACTTAGAGATTAGAGGGGGGCTACGGTTATCTCCCCCATTTTTGTCATCAAGGTTTTAAATTGGTTTTATTTTCATTTAATTAACATTAATGTTACAAAAAAAAATAATTTAAAAGAAGTGGAACCATGGGCTCGTTCCTCACTAGTTTTTAGGAGTTTATTTTATTTTATTAGATTTAATTGATTTTTTATATATATAACAAAAAATACTAATAATATATGGTGTTATTTTATGCTTGTTTATTTTAAAGTTTAATTTATATTTTAGATTTCTTTATTTAATTTTGATCAATACTTGTTTAGCTTTTTTTTCAATTCTCATACATCATCTTATGCACTATTACTAACATTTTGTTTTGATTTTGAGGTGCCACTTTGAACTATTGGACTATTACTGACATTTACAAGTTACTTAATATTTTTGTATATATTATTTCTTTTATTTTTCGCTTTAATTTTTATTTGGGTTGTAATAATTAATTTAGTTTTATCCCCATCGGTTAAGTTTGTAATCCCCGCCCCGAAGCCTTATAATAGCGTAGGTGTTTACGTTTCCGCATTTACTTTTATACTGTATATACTTATAACTGCTAGTTTAACTTAGGGTGTGTATGGAAAGAAAAATAAAATCAATTTAGGTCACTTCTAAATTCAAGATAAAAAATAACTGAATATAACACTCTTGTTCACACACTCACCCCTAGGCTACGCCCCTCTTGGTTGCCTTACGAATAAATAATGGTCGTGTCCCTCGAAATGTAGAGGTACCCATTAGCAAAGGTCCCTCAGTAAAAAATCGTCATTAAGTCCCTCGATGACCCTCGATTGTTGCCTACGAAAAAGTGACGATTGTCCCTTCGAACTTGCTAAAGGTACCTCTACCAGTTGCTTTCAACGACCTCGATGACCCTTCGATTGTCCCGAACACGTCCAATCAATAGGACTACCTACCCTAAATGGTAAGGATAGCCCTATCCCTATCTTAGAAGGATAAAAAGCATAGGAAAAGACTAATTTAGGGTAATGCTCTTAATATGCCTAGCTCGATTAAAAAACTTCTTTTTTGCAATACTCTTTCAAAGACTAAGGCTACGCATTTACGCTAAAGTCCTTAAAGTCCCTTTTCAACTTAAATCAAACAAAACAAGCATGAGCTAAGTAAATTAAGAGCCCGTAGACAACTACGGATGAAAAGGGTGCTTACACCTTCCCTTTTCATAATCTACCCCGAGCCCGTTTTCTTAAGAAAGGGTCTTTTTCTGTTCTTTTTACCCTTCCAATATGTTGGACAAAATAAAAGTCGGTGGCGACACTTGCTCACCGCAACATTGGTTGCAAAATAAAAAAGTCAGTTCTCCCACCGAGTTACAGAACTGGCGACTCTGCTGGGGATTCTTTAAAGAGGGGTTTACCTTAGGGCTTAGATCACCAATTTGTTTGTTTTTATTGCTTTACTTTTCAAGGTTGCTTGGGTTTTTTGGAAGATGAATCCTATACCCGGATTCGAGTGCACCTTAAGATAGGAGCGGCATAGTCATGGAGACCTCCCTTGTGCATGCTTGGGATTGGTCAATATGAGAGTTCGCGCTTGAGTTAGGCCTCCACTGGTTATTATGTACCTCTTTTGCATGAGAGAGGTTTACGTATGTACCTTTGGGTGCGTCGGAGCTCAGGGACCTTTAGTCACCTTCAACCCATCTTGACTTTTAGGAACGTAGTGGGAGGGCTATTCTTGATGCATGTCAAGTTATGGTCGCGACCCGATACTACAACTCAGATAGGTTTCTTCTTAAAGTATCATTGCGTGGTATGCATGTACCATGTTCGAGGGTGCTCTAGAGGGGCTGACAATTCTGAGTAACTAGTAGAACCCTGTTGCTGAAATCTCTTTATCCATAGAAGTACCTTTGGGGAAGGGTAATCACCTGGTCATACTCAATGCAAGTCGTAAACCTAAGGACTCTTGTGTGACTTGTTTGTTATCTAACCACTTTATCTCCTTGCAGGTTTTGTTTGTAGGACTTAATTGTCCGTACTACCCTATGCTTTTACATAACATGCTGACTAACCTTTTTCAGGGATCTTAGGTATTTAGGACGCATAATTCCCAGGTACTGTTACGGAAGGACTATCAAGAGCCTAAATTTCTATCAAGGGGCAAGAGGATTTATTTTCCTCTAGCCAGATGCTTTTCAAACTCGAAAGTAAAATAAACTTCTGTCAAGGGGAAAGAGGATTTATTTTCCTCTAGCCATGTGCTTTTCAAACTCGAAAGTAATGTACCCCGAATCAGAGGCTATGACCCACTAGACATGGTGAGCTTGATTCTTATAGAAGGACACTCGAAGATTAAAGTCAAAGGTCTTCAGACAAAACTGCAACCAAATTCAGTTCTAATGTTGTGAACTAGACAACGAGTTTCTTATCTTCTTCCTTAAATCCCTAAAGTTGGATACTTACCACTCCTGTGTGGCTTCGTCGATATCTTCCTCTAGGAGTAATTTGCAGTTCAGATATGAACGTTTGGTTTGTTTTCCACTCTGGGGCACTTGACCATTCAATTGATGATCGTCAGCCATTCCGAAACAAGGTTCAAAGCCTGATCGACACATAGGTTATCATCATTTGTACCTGAAAGCCAAATTTGAAGTTCTCCTTCGAATCAATGGATCTTTTGAAGCAATAAGTCCATACGAAGAAAATCTCCTCAACTTTGACAATCTCTATATCATCATGCATGTTCATGCGTAATCTTTCTTGTTTTGATTCAATACTGCTTATATGTCATACTTGTTTGTTTTTGAACTATAATAATGATGCATTGAATATGTTTGTCTTGAAAAAGTTCATTCGCTCTCGCTCTAATATGTTTTTCTTTGCTTGTGATACCAAACTCTCTGTGATAAAGCATGATAACTCCGAAGGGAGAATGACGAACACATAATACTCATAATCTCAAATGGTGTGCTTTCGAGTAAAAACCTGTTGATGATGTACAGGCATTGTTTAAAATTCCCAAACACTGGAGATATAAGGAAGTTAATCCCTTGTCAACCCCTTTGAGCCTTGAAGTAGGAGTTTTCTTTTCTATATGAAAAACCCTCATATTTAACCTAGGGGCAGGGTAGTGTTCAGTTAACCTGATCGAGCACTCAACATTCATTAGGAGCACGCATCCAAGGATACAACTATGGTTGTCCTTCAAAATATTGAGGAAAATTCAATACCACAATGGTCATCCCTCGTCAATCAAAAAATGAGGCAGTCACAATATTTCCAATCAATCGAAGACGTCTCAGGGTCACATGATTTGTTCAAAAAGAAAAAATGAATCAAAAAAGAAAAAAGAAAAGAAAGCCCGCTAAGTCAACAAAGTTAAGAACAAGTGACTTAGGCAAAAATTAGGGCATCCCGCTGGACTTCAAACCCAAAATTCAAAAGAATTTGTCTAGACAAAAGTCAAGGAAAAATGAAAAAAAAAAACCTGAAAAGAAAGGATTGCGAAACAAAAGATCCTTAACAAAAAGTCATGTGATCAGACACCAAATACAAAAGGCAGAGTGACTGCCATGTCTAAACACCTCATCGATTCCTCAATCGTCTCAAACTCCTCTTGAAGGATGAATGCTCGCATCGAGTTAATTGAACTTAGGTTGGAGAACATCACGAAGGGGGTGGGCACCAATAAAATTTTGAGCCTAAAAATCTTTTTTTTCTAAAAAAACCGTGAACCTGGCCACGTTACAACCCTCAAAAGTCCTAATTGAGGCAGGGTTAATTCGAAAGCATACTTTAACGAGAGTACGGTAAACTGACTCCTAGGAGTTTTGCTAAAACGCTTGAGTTGGTATCACACTACCTTTCACGAAAAAATCGATGTTTTGACATCCTTTCAAAAGTTTTAAAAAAAAAAAACTTCAAGACAAATATGAACTTTACATTAGAATTATATTTCTCATACTAAACATTTTTTGCATATGAACAAGTATTTGACACCAGGAAAGCTTCCATCATGAGCTGCTGATGAAAAGTTTAATCCTCTCAAGGGACAAGTTGTCTTCAGAACTCCATTGAGTTCGAGCAAGAATATCTCAAATTCGGATCACCCTCAGGGGCACAAAAATAGTTGAATACCCTTTGGAGTAAGAATTGGGCAATCAGGTCAAGACTCGAAAACTCCCTCAGAAGTGTTAATCAATCAGGGGCATTATCCCTAAACTCATGATATTGGGGCAAGTTGCTTATAACAGCACAAATCTCAGGAAGCCCTCCCGACAGACATGCTTCAGAAGTGCTCCGAAGAGTAGAAATATTTCCTACGTCTGATTCAGTTGGCTAAAACGCCAATATGTACAAGGGGCATGACATGTTATTGTCCAATTCATCTGGGGCAGTCAAGTCGAGATTCAAATAATCTCTCGAAGGCGCTGAACAGTCAGGGATTTATTTTCCCCGCAAAACACTGCTACAATTTGTTATCGTCATTAACGACATTTTGCTTTCATACATCATATACCCCATGGCATATGCATAACACTCTCATTCATTTCAAAAAACATAACAATACATACATCATGACATTGTATAAAACCAACTTTATCTTTCAGGTCGACCAATCGGTCAGGCAACTATCATCAACAAAATTAAATGCAGCCTAAAGTATGGCTCTTTCAGATATGGTCTAATGAATGACTCGTTCTGACATCCTTCATCGGATATGGTCTAATGTACGACCCGTTCTGGTATTCCTCTTCAGATATGGTTTAATGAATAACTCGTTCTGATGTCCGACTTCCAGATATGGTCTAATGTACGACCCGTTCTGGTATTCCTCTTCAGATATGGTTTAATGAATAACTTGTTCTGATGTCCTACTTCTAGATATGGTCTAATGTATGACCCATTCTGACATTTTCCTTCAGATATGGTCTAATGTATGACTCGTTCTGACATTTTTCTTTAGATATGGTCTAATGTATGACCCGTTCTGACATTTTTCTTCAGATATGGTCTAATGTATGACTCGTTCTGACACTTTCTTCAGATATGGTCTAGTGGATGACTCGTTCTGACATGCTCCTTCAGATATGGTCTAATGTATGACTCGTTCTGACATTTTTCTTCAGATATGGTCTAATGTATGACCCGTTCTTACATTTTTCTTCAGATATGGTCTAATGTATGAGTCGTTCTGACACTTTCTTCAGATATGGTCTAGTGGATGACTCGTTCTGACATGCTCCTTCAGATATGGTCTAATGTATGACTCGTTCTGACATTTTTCTTCAGATATGGTCTAATGTATGACCCGTTCTGACATTTTTCTTCAGATATGGTCTAATGTATGAGTCGTTCTGACACTTTCTTCTGATATGGTCTAGTGGATGACTCGTTCTGACATGCTCCTTCAGATATGGTCTAATGTATGACTCGTTCTGACATTTTTCTTCAGATATGGTCTAATGTATGACCCGTTCTGACATTTTTCTTTAGATATGGTCTAGTGGATGATACGTTCTGACATGCTCCTTCAGATATGGTCTAATGTATGACTCATTCTGACGCTTTCCATCAGATTTGAGCTAATGTACGACCCGTTCTAGTATTCCTCTTCAGATATGGTTTAATGAATAACTCGTTCTGATGTCCTACGCCAGATATATTCCAGAAGCATGAACCCCAGATGTTCTGAAATCTACGACAGATATGTTTCGGAAGCCTGAACCCTGAATGATCTGAATTCTACGCCAGAAACATTCCGGAAGGATGAACCCCGGATGTTCTGAAATCTACGCCAGATATGTTTCGGAATCCTGAACCCCGAATGATCTAAAATCTACGTCAGATATGTTCCGGAAGCCTGAACCCCGAATCATTTGAACTCTACGCCAAAAGCATTCCGGAAGCCCGAACCCCGGATGTTCTGAATTCTACGAAAGATATGTTTCGGAAGCTTGAACCCCGAATGATCTGAATTCTATGACAGATAAGTTTCGGAAGCCTGAACCCCGAATGATCTAAAATCTACGCTAAGAAACATTCCGGAAGCATGAACCTCGGATGTTTTAATCCTCTATGCCAGTTGTATTTCGGAAGCTCGAACCTCGAGTATCTTTGAATCTCTATGCCGGATATACATACACGCAACCTGGGAAGCATGACCCCCCAGGTTGCTAACCAGCATCTATGTTAGAGGGCATCTTTAAGCCCATCTCGGACAATTCTCTATCAACACCTGGATGGCATCTCTAAGCCCATCTCAGACAATTTTCTGCCAACATCCAGATGACATCCTTAAGCCCATCTCCTACAAAAATCTCTATCTCAGCAAGGGCAACTTTATGGGTATTCTAGTGTTCAATCCTCTTCCACCTTCAGATTCCGATAGGCACACAGGCCAATCTACATCCTCAGGTTTAAGAAGATTGAACAGGGGCAGCTGTCATACCCCAAAATTTGCCCACACTTTTCAAAAATTTGAAACTATTTCAAAAAATTGAAGTTTATAAAATCTCGGGTTCATTTACATTGACATCCTGAATTTTATAAATATTCGATTTAAAGTCTATTTTAAAATATAGTAGTTTACTCTTAAATTGCTTATATTTTAATAAATAGAAAACGCTGGCCGACGCTTCATACACTTTCAATTGGCTATTTATTTCAAACAAACAATATAGTACAATTGGTAAGGAAGTAAGGCGTGCAAACATAAAGTCATGGGTACGAATCTCACTTGATACAATTTAAACTCTTTTTTTTTTAATTTTTTACTATCACTAATTTTACTTACATTTTAAATTATATTAAAAAATCACAAAAATATTTTTTTTTATTATTGAATTTTCGTTTTCTATTTTAGGCTATTTTTTTTTCATTTTATATACTTTTAACATTAGTTAATCAAATCACAAAATACCAAAATAAAGTTATTTCTTTTTCTATGTTTAGAATAGCATTTTTAGAAGTGAATAAATATTATTGATTTTTAAATTGATTATATATTATTCCACTAATTTTCTTTCCATTAATATTAATCTAATTGTTGATTATAAATAGGTCCCAAGAAGAGACTATGAGACGAATCCTAACCTATTCTCTCTGGGGAGCCGAACATTTCTAACCCTTATTTTCAACACAAAGACTCACGTACACTGCCACTTTTCATACACTTTTCGATCCAACACTTTCTCATCATCGTCATCACGTTTGCAAAACTAATTCATACAACCATACATATTTCTTGCCATACAAACCCACCTTCATTCCAATGTAAAAAGCCACAGAAACCATAACAAAACAAACTAATTTTCATTCAAAATTACAACAACAACCTTGTGGTGAACTATATCACAAATTACTAATCATTGTTTTTTATATTACACCATAGCATTTCAATTTCTATTCTTATTTATTGTAACAGAACCTCATACACAGTTCAAGGTTGTTTTTGCAGGAGGAAGAAAAAGAATAAGAACAAGTGAACAGGAGCAGCCTCCCACGACACAACCTCCGCCTTCAGCTGCACCGCACCTCAGATCCGACGCACCCCCCACCAGATTCTCCAGACGAAATCGCACACCACAGCTCGTAAATCACCGACACGGCCAACTCCATCGACGTCAACACTGCGAGCCGTGAACAAGTAGAACGTGATAGAATATCCTTCACTAACAACCGAACCATCTGCAATTTGTTTTGTCTGTTTTTTTTATTTATTTTCAGGTACAACAATAACACAATAGAAATTGAAAGAAGAAGCATCTTGGAGGATCAAAACTCGCCGCCACCGTCGCAAAATCCTTGACCGACGAGCTTTGACACTGCGAAGTAACCCACTGCAGCAGCAGCTTCACCGCTCCGCCCTTAGATTGTGATCACCACCGATTCGCGAGCAACACCGCCGATCTGCGGGTCAACCGGTCCTCCGCCGCTCAACCTGCTTCGAACACCGCCATCTCCGGTTCAGATCCGTGACTCAATCACACCTTTTCTGGTTCGTCCTTTTTTTAATTTCTTGTTTATGTTTCACTTGTTCGGTTATAGTTTAATTTGATTTTGCAAGAAGACATTTTTGTGATGTTTGAAAAATGGGTAATAAGAAGAATAATAGAGATGGTATTTTAGAAGAGAAAGATGAAAGGTGATGTTCTTGCCTTTCTCTGATGCTGCTACGCTTTATCCATGAGGTTAGTTTTTTTTATGTCATTATAATCTGTCTCTTGTTAATGTTTTAGTGGTTCACTAAATGAATTTGAATAAGTCAACAATAATTTACATGCATTTATATTTATTTATTTATTTTCTAAAATATTAAAAAAAAAACAAAACTAACTTAGAGATTAGAGGGGGGCTACGGTTATCTCCCCCATTTTTGTCATCAAGGTTTTAAATTGGTTTTATTTTCATTTAATTAACATTAATGTTACAAAAAAAAATAATTGAAAAGAAGTGGAACCATGGGCTCGTTCCTCACTAGTTTTTAGGAGTTTTTTTTTATTTTATTAGATTTAATTGATTTTTTATATATATAACAAAAAATACTAATAATATATGGTGTTATTTTATGCTTGTTTATTTTAAAGTTTAATTTATATTTTAGATTTCTTTATTTAATTTTGATCAATACTTGTTTAGCTTTTTTTTCAATTCTCATACATCATCTTATGCACTATTACTAACATTTTGTTTTGATTTTGAGGTGCCACTTTGAACTATTGGACTATTACTGACATTTACAAGTTACTTAATATTTTTGTATATATTATTTCTTTTATTTGTCGCTTTAATTTTTATTTGGGTTGTAATAATTAATTTAGTTTTATCCCCATCGGTTAAGTTTGTAATCCCCGCCCCGAAGCCTTATAATAGCGTAGGTGTTTACGTTTCCGCATTTACTTTTATACTGTATATACTTATAACTGCTAGTTTAACATAGGGTGTGTATGGAAAGAAAAATAAAATCAATTTAGGTCACTTCTAAATTCAAGATAAAAAATAACTGAATATAACACTCTTGTTCACACACTCACCCCTAGGGTACGCCCCTCTTGGTTGCCTTACGAATAAATAATGGTCGTGTCCCTCGAAATGTAGAGGTACCCATTAACAAAGGTCCCTCAGTAAAAAATCGTCATTAAGTCCCTCGATGACCCTCGATTGTTGCCTACGAAAAAGTGACGATTGTCCCTTCGAACTTGCTAAAAGTACCTCTACCAGTTGCTTTCAACGACCTCGATGACCCTTCGATTTTCCCGAACACGTCCGATCAATAGGACTACCTAACCTAAATGGTAAGGATAGCCCTATCCCTTTCTTAGAAGGATAAAAAGCATAGGAAAAGACTAATTTAGGGTAATGCTCTTAATATGCCTAGCTCGATTAAAAAACTTTTTTTTTTCAATACTCTTTCAAAGACTAAGGCTACGCATTTACGCTAAAGTCCTTAAAGTCCCTTTTTAACTTAAATCAAACAAAACAAGCATGAGCTAAGTAAATTAAGAGCCCGTAGACAACTACGGATGAAAAGGGTGCTTACACCTTCCCTTTGCATAATCTACCCCCGAGTCCGTTTTCTTAAGAAAGGGTCTTTTTCTGTTCTTTTTACCCTTCCAATATGTTGGACAAAATAAAAGTCGGTGGCGACTCTTGCTCACCGCAACATTGGTTGCAAAATAAAAAAGTCAGTTCTCCCACCGAGTTACACTTATTTTCAAGTGCAATACCTTCCACAGGTCGACCTATGCAGGGGAGCAGGTCGACTTGTCGCTTCTCAAACTGGTTTTTGCTGTTTTCAACTTAGCCTATGCATTGTGTATGGTATAAATATTCAAATGATCATTCTCAAGCATTTTAACAAGAAACGTGAAAGATAGACTCAAGTTTCTTTTCATCTTCAACCTTTCGCTTATTGATCGAAAATCACACATAATCATCTTTTTCGATCGGAGTAAGGAACGTGTGTTGATAAGGTTCGACGGTAGACATTTGTCTTGTTTGAGATTTGACGGTAGACATTTATCTTGTTCGAGTGAAGATTGTTGAGGGTGTTTCTTGTATAAAACCTTAGGGTTTTTCCTTCTTCATCAATGATTTGGTACGAAGGTTTTTGACGATCGGTTCGCTTTGGAAATCAATTCAGCCGTGCATAAGGGATTGAGGGATTGAAGATCCGCTCAACAAACTTGCTACAAACGGAGGATTGAGAAAGGAACGATCGGGGTCTTGATCGGTGAAGATCATTGACATTGACTTGATTCAACTTGAATCAAGGGGAGGATCGAATTATATTCAATTTTACTGCATATGTGTAGTTGGTGATTGGTACATTCTATCCTTGTTAAACATTTTGCAATCAAATAAAACTTTCCTAATTTCATTTGAAATTAGGGGCAGACGTACTCCTGCGAGGACGATAGAGGAACTGCCTTAACAAATCTCGTGTTCTTTATCGTTCTTACTTTTATCTTGTTTTTATTTGTTTCGTTTTATTTCCATTGTTGAACAAAAACTAAGGTTTGGTAAATATCGATCACCAAGTGTTCGATAAAATTACTCAATCAATTTTTGTTCAAATTTTAGTGTAAACGTTCATTGTGAGTAATATACCATCAAGTGTGCAATTGAAGCAATTGATATATTCGTTAAAACGTAATTCATTATTTGTCAATTTTCATCCATAAGGTTTATCGCACATATCCGGTCCTCGATAACGCAATCGCTCTTAGACGATTAAGTGATTCAGGGAAGTCACATTTCAAAAGCTAAAATTTTCTTAAGTTGAAAAAAGGTGGTCTATTCACCCCCCTCTAGACCATTCCTATCGTCTAACATAAACATGTCTTGAAAGTTGTTTTTACGAAATATTCCGCTACTATATGATTAAATATTGAATTATTTTGGATTTGGTAGCGCTTTAATTTTTGTATAATTCTTCTTATATAAGTGTCAGGGTTAGGGTGTTAGAATAGTAGTATCAGAACCTGGTCGGCCCATTCGGCCAGGTTGTGTAATGTTGCTTGTTTCCTGGTATGTGACATGTATGTGAAACACAGTCGGTGCTCATTTGTTTTTCTAACCGCTTTTCAACAAAAGAGGGATTGAAACAAGTGGGGGAGAAGATTCTGCTTCTCTAAGATGTTTCAGGTGTGGAGTGTTGGTTCACCATGCTACTGATTTCAGAGTGCGAATGTTGTTAAGGTTGTGTTGTTTTTCGAACCCGGAGAGAGTGTAGATTCGAGATTCAAAGAAGCTTTTAGAGCCTATTTTGTTTCCCTTTCAGAGTTCCTTTCAATCAGATGCAATTCTTATACCTTTAAACTACTCTGAAGTTCTTCAATTCTCATGGTGCTAGTCTCTTTTGAATGTTCTATGACTACAATTATGTAATCAAACTGAGGAATAAGTTATCTTATCACCTTTTCAATAATTACTTGCTCAAAGAGCGTTTCTCCACAAGCCTTCATCTCATCTATGACCAAAATCACTCTAGAGATGTAGTCAGACACATTCTCATTGTTCTTCATGTTGAGATTCTCTTATTTCTTGCGTAGAGACTACAATTTTACTTTCTTCACTGATGTGTCGCCATCATAGCACCGCACAAGTGTGTCTCACGCCGCCTTCGTCATCGTTGAGTCGGCAATCTACTCAAACATTGTTGCATCGACACACTGATGGATATAGAACAATTCCTTTTGATCCTTCTCCCTCGTTTCATGTTGCGCATTTCTTTACGCTTCTGTTGCATTCTCTACAATCGGCGTGTAACCATCATTGACGAGATCAAAAGCATCTTGAGCGCCAAACAACACACGCATCTGAATCGATCAATAATTCCAATTCTTTGCATTGAATACTAGAAGCTTTGTATTCAAGCTATCATTTATGTCATTCATCTTTGTTCTTGTGCAAATCGCTCAATTCTCACCAACACTCGTGTTTCCCAAACCATGAGAATCAAGAAATGTGATTCTGTTCGATTTCGATCTTCAATTCAATGTGAATTTGAGAAACAAAATCTATTAAACTCATCACATACACTCGTGTGTCTCTTTGATTGAAGAATCAGAGCTTTGGATATCAATTGTTGAAATTAACAACAAAACTTCATTGTTGCACAAGAAGAAAAGAGAAGATGAACGAATTACAGAGAGAAAGAGAGAAAAATGTAAGTAACTTTTTTTCTCAACAAACTCATTTTCTCAAATGTTCAATCTGTTACAGTTGTAACTAACTTTTAGTTTATATACACTAACTCAAACTCAAATGCAAACCAAATGAAATTTAAATGCAAATAAAAATGAAACTAAGCTCAAATACAAAACTTGAATTTGAATTACATTTAATACAATTTTATAAATCTTCAATAAAATTTCTACAACTCAACTTTACTTTTGAATTAAGCATTAAAGAAGTTGGAGGCTAGGGTTCAATCTTTTCTCTCAGTACTCAGTACTCATTATAATGTTAAAATTTCTACATGCTTCAAATCGAGATTTAAATATTTGTCGATTACAACACATAAATATTAAACTATCACTTTTATAAATACAAGAAAACAATTCAAAACTCCGTAAAATCTGTACAGTAATCCATCGAAAAAGCTCCGTAAAATCTGTACAGTAATCCATCAAAAAATTTGTCGGCTTTTGACCATACAAGAAAAGAACCGGATCTACAAACATGCAAGAAATTTCGAGTAATTTCAAAATTTCCCGTAAATTGTGGCAAACTAAAAATTTCAAAATTTCCAATAAGTTACTCTTGTTTTCTCTTTCGACACAAGAAAGTTCCAAATTTCCAGTAATTCACTATCAAAAATTTGTAAAATACAAATAATTTCCGATAGAAACTCAATTTCGTATACCAAAATTTCAAATGGAAATTTCATATTTACTAATTTTGAAAATTGATTTTTTTTTAAAAACACATATATTTATTTATTTAGATAAATAGTAACATCGAAATTTTTGTCAAAACTAAAATTCAGGGGAACCACATAATTTTAGGAATGACAACTTAAATGCTCCTTACACAAGTATTGATAAACAGAAGTCACGTCAGATTTCCATCAAGTTCTTCATACATAACATGTTGCAACTTTCAAATCACGAGTTATAAGAATTTTTGTTGAGATGTTTAATTCCGTACCCGCGTGGAATTGATTTGAGCCTTTTGTTAAAACATAACAAGGAGAGATTAATGATAACTATCTCCATACAACAATACGTCTTTCCCTAGGCTCTGCTAGGGTTTTGTCTTTTCCCTAGTTCTTCTAGGGCTTTGTGGTTGTTTCTTCTCTTCTGAGAATTACGGTTTTGTATTCAAGCTCGACGTCCTTCGTTTTTCTGGTTCTGTGGTCTGATTCTCGTGTTTTAACTAGTGCAGTATCGCTGGTCCAAGTATGGAGAACCTCTCTATCAATGATGATGGGGAAGAAGACGGATTTTGCTTTGAGATTGAAGAGGATGGGGATGAAGTCAGTGACCTGCGATGGTGTTTGGTAGGCAGGTTTTTGTCTGATAAACCTATCCATTTCAGATCCATGATTGGGAGAGTGGCGAATATGTGGAGGGCAGTGAAGGGAGTTACTATCAAGGAGGCCAAGGATGGTATACTTGTTCAAATTTGCGCACAAACTGGATATGGAAGTTGTGATCAAGGGAGGGCCTTGCACTTACGATTCCCATCTGATGATCCTTGAACAGGTTAAGATTGGTATTCAGTTGGAAACCATACCTTTATTTCACGTGGAGTTTTGGGTCCAGATACATAATCTCCCCACTGGTTTGATGATGGAGAAAGTAGGAAAACGATTGCAAATTTCATAGGCGAGTACATGGATTACGACAAGAATAATAACAGCAGTTTTTGGAGGGAGTTCATGAGGGTTCGTGACAAAGTGGATGTGAGGCAGCCTTTGAGGAAGAACACAAGAGTTAAAAACAAGGGAGGAGACTGGTGTATTGCTAATTTCAAATATGAACACTTGAGTGTGTTTTGCTTTTTCTGTGGTAAGCTAGGGCACACAGAATATCGGTGCGAAGATCGTTTTGCTCTGGAGAGTGATGATGGCACGAGAGGATGGTCCAATGATATCAAAGTTGAGAATCGAAGACATGGGGGTGGTCTTTCATCGGGATGGCTTAATGATGAACACGTTACTCCGATGAAGCATAACGGCGAGACCGGAGGTAGAAGAAGTTTCGGTTACAAGAGAATCTGCCCAGAAAGGAAAATTGCATGCTACAGTTAATGCTCATAACTACCAGGGTGCTATTATTGTTAATAATTCCCATAATAATAGCGTTGTTGACTCAACAATGATGCAGGAGACAGATGCGATTAATAGTAGTAATGCTACTATTAATATCCTAAAAAGTAGTGGACACGTGCACACCAGAATAAATTTACTTCAATCCACCAAGCCAGCAATAATGACCCAATCATTCCCTGCCTTTTCTAATACATTACAATCTGACCCCACCATCACCATAAAGGCTGACTCTACCCTTACGTCAAACCCTTTGTTGGGACATGTATTAGAACCTGCCCCACAATTTCAACAACTTTTGGCCACACAAATTACTAAGCCACATAATGACCTGAACTTTGCCTTCCCTTCACAAATACATCTTCAAAGAGACAATACAACTTCCACGTCCCAACCCCACCACACCTCTGCTTTATTTTCCAGCACCAGTCCAATCGCACCTAAACCAAAAATAAAAAAACATAGACCAAAGCCTATCCATAACCAAAAAATGATTACCAAAAACCTTTCTTGTATGGATGTTCCTACACAAATGCATCTCAACTCTACCACAGATAACACTGAGTCGCATGATAAAAATGAAGAGGCAAGCGATAAGAAAAGAAGAAGGGCAGATGATTTTGGAAAAGAAGGGGATAAATCAGGTTCAGAGCAGCATTTTTTATCAGCAGGTCCTGGCAGCCAGGACTGCCGGGACTTATGAAACTCCTTAGTTGGAATTGTCGAGGTTTGAGCAGCCCGCGTGCAATTCCGAACTTGCGAAAGATTGCTCAGCAACATTAGCCTGATATCATATTCCTCTCGGAAACGTTAGCTCGAGCTAATAAACTTGAGTCACTTCGTATATCTTTAAAGTTCGAAGCTTGCTTTACGGGTGATGTCGAAGGGCGGAGTGGTGGATTGGCTGTTTTGTGGAAACATTCTGCTACTTGTAGTATTTTAAATTTCTCTAGGAATTTTATTAATGTTTTAGTGCAAGAGGATGGTAAAGAGGATTGGAGAGTTACATGCTATTATGGATACCCGGAAAGAAGCCACAGACAGCTTGCGTGGGATTTACTCCGTAATCTTCATGGCATGTCTACTATCCCGTGGTGCATTATTGGAGATTTTAATGACCTTTTGTCTCAAGAGGATAAATATGGCTTGAACCCACAACCAAACTGGCTGTGTAATGGATTTCGTCCGGCAGTTACTGACTGTGACCTTGTGGACATGCCCCTTATTAGCCATCAGTTTACCTGGATTAAAAGTAGAGGAACCGATCATGTTATCGAAGAAAGGCTCGATAGAGCTTTAGTTTCACAAGCGTGGCTGCTTCTTCATCCGCAAGCGAATTTAACTAATCTCCTGGCTTCTCATTCTGATCATAGTCCGATTCTATTGGATTGTGAACCACAGCCACGGAGTCACCGTAAATTTCAGTTCCGATTCGAGAATAATTAGCTATTGGAAGATGATATTAACGAGGTTGTTCATACTGGTTGGAGTTGCGAAGATAATGTTGTGTTGGAGAAACGTATTGCCGGCTGTGCAGAGCATTTAAATAATTGGCAGGCTACTGGAAGAAGACAACAGAAGGAAGCTTTGATTAAAAAAATAAAGAGATCATGGAAAGATTGAGAGGGTGTCATGATTCGAATGATGCGGGCCTTTTTCTGGCAGCCCAAAGGGAGTACAATATTGCGTTATTGAAAGAGGATACGTACTGGCGGCAACGAGCAAAAATGCATTGGTTGAAAGACGGTGATCGAAATACGACATTTTTTCATCGGTCGGCGTCGGCTCGGAACCAATTTAAGAAAATTGAGATGTTAATGGATGAAGGTGGAAGAGAGACTCGTGATCAGGGACAATTTTGTGAGATTGCTAATACTTATTTCCAGGAGCTATTCACAGCAAGTACAGGGGAGTATGAGCCGGTTATTAGAAATATACATGGTGTGATTACTGCGGATGACAACCGGTGGCTGTTACGTCCGTTTTCGAAGGAGGAATTTTTCTTGGCCTTTGACGAAATGCATCCTAACAAATCTCCTGGCCCTGATGGTTTTAATCCGGCATTCTTTCAAGAATTTTGGGAGCTATGTGGTAATGACATCTATACGGAATCTTCGACATGGTTAGATCGTGGATTCTTCCCAGACTCGCTGAATGCAACCAATATTTGCTTAATACCAAAATGTTCAAAACCGGTTTCTATGAAGGATTACCGGCCAATTTCGCTGTGCAATGTAGTCTACAGAGTGGTATCTAAGGCGCTAGCTAATCGTCTTAAACCATTGTTGGATAAATGTGTGTCGGAGGAGCAATCAGCCTTCGTGGAAGGTCGATCTATTTTGAACAACGCTATGATTGCTCAGGAGGTTATTCATGCTCTTAAGAGAAAGACGAAGGGGCGGAAAGCACACTTGGCTCTTAAGATTGACATTAGCAAGGCGTATGACCGTGTCGACTGGGGTTTTCTTAAAGAGGTGCTTGGTAAATTGGGTTTTGCGGAAAAATGGATTCACTGGTTTATGATGTGTGTCACATCGATACACTATTATGTACTAGTTAACTCTGAGAGGGTCGGTCCTATAGTGCCAGGGAGAGATTTGAGACAAGGCGATCCTTTATCACCGTATTTGTTTATTCTTCTATCAGAAGGGCTTACGCCACTCATCAAATGTGCAGTGGCTAGCAGAGATATTCACAGAGTTCAAATATGTAGGGGGCACCTAGCGTGTCTCACCTTCTTTTTGCTGACGACTGTTTTTTATTTTGCAGGGCTAATCTCACGGAAGTTCAAAACCTTATGGAGTTACTTAACGTTTATGCGAAAGCTTCAGGTCAGGAAATCAATCTGACCAAATCTGAGGTTTTTTCAGTAACAATCTAAGCAACCCAACAAAGGAAGATTTAGCAAGTTTTATGGGAGTTCGTCATGTCTTAGGTACCGGAAGGTATTTGGGTTTACCATCGATGATTGGAAGAGGCAAGAAAGCGATTTTCTCTTATGTTAAAGACCGTATCTGGAAGAAAATCAATTCTTGGAGTGGTAGGTCCTTATCTAGAGCAGGGACAAATGTTATGATCAAATCTGTGTTACAAGCTATTCCAGCTTCTATCATGAGCTTATTCATTCTTCCGGAGACTCTCATCTCGGAAATAGAAAAGATGTTAAATGCGTTCTGGTGGGGAGGAGGTACAAATCATAAAGGTATCAGGTGGATGGCGTGGGATAAGCTAGCTTGCCCGAAGGAGGAAGGTGGTCTGGGATTTCGTGATTTTCGATCTTTTAATAAGGCTATGGTTGCTAAGCAAGGTTGGTTAATCTTGGCGAATCCGCTCGCTTTAGTTTCTCGTATCTTCAAAGCAAGGTACTTCCCGAGATCTTCTTTCTTTGACGCAAAGCTTGGTTATAATCCTAGTTTTGTTTGGAAAAGTATATGGTCGGCTAGAGAGATTCTTATTATGGGTTGCAGGTGGAGCATTGGTAACGGTACTGAAATTCAGGTTATGAGTGATCCTTGGCTCCAAGGGAGACGTGAAAGTTATCTGCATGGTCCGCAAAAACAAGGTGCGTATAATATTACCGTAAATAATCTCATGCTCCCAAATTCCAAACAGTGGGATATAAGAGTATTAACGGAGGTGTTTGATTGTGCAGTAGTGGAGGATATTATACACGTTCCTTTGTTGGAGGAGGTTACGGAAGATAGATTAATTTGGGGTGAGGATCAAAGTGGTAACTATAATGTCCGCTCAGGTTATAGATTATGGAGGAAGGCTAAATCGTGGCAAAATGTTGAGGAGGTGGAGGTTAGTTGGTCCAATTTGTGGAAGATTAGTGCGGCACCTAGATCTAAACATCTGTTATGGAGAATTTGCAAAGATTGCTTACCCACTCGGAAAAGACTTCGGCATCATCATATTCCTTGTGAGGAAGCATGTCCGTTTTGTGATACGCCTATAGAAGATTATTGGCATATTTTCTTTGGGTGCGCGGAGACGATCATTTGTTGGAGGGCGGCAGGGTTGGGTCATATTATTGAGCCTAGAATTCAGGAAGTTTCGGATGTTCGCTCGGTTATCTTTGATATTTGTAATAGTGAGGATAGGAAGGTAGCAGGTCGCGTCGCTGTTATGATGGAGGCGCTGTGGAAAAATAGGAATGATATGGTTTGGAATAACGAGAAGGAGGAAGCTTCCCGCCTTGGGCGGCTTGCTTTTCATCACTGGCAGGAATGGTTTAATGTCCAGCATGTACCGAGTAATAATAATAATCTCCATCATGTGGTAACTTGGTCTCCTCCTGAGGGGGATTGAGTTAAATGTAACATTGACGCCGGGTTTAACTCTCATTTGGGTACGACAAATAGAGGATGGTGTATGCGGGGAGCGGGTGGCATTTTTATTCATGCAGGTGTGGCTTGGGATATTAGAAATCTCTATATTCTCGAAGCTGAGGCATTAGCCCTTAAAGAGGCTATCCAAGATTCTATTGCTCTTCATCTCGACCGAATTATTTTTGAAAGTGATTCTCTTAGCGTGGTTACGGCTTTGCATTCTAATCCTTCTGGAAGGTCCGAGTTTCACCATATTATCCGTTCTATTAGATTGCTTTTATCTTCTTTTCGCAACTTTGAGGTCAAGTTTGTTAAACGCCGAGCGAATATGGTTGCCCACTCTCTTGTAAAGGCGTCCAATTCACGGGCTAGGCGTAGTTTTTTGCATTATGTTCCTCCTTGTATCGCGTTGCTTATCAATAATGAAATGAGCTAGTTTTGTTTTTGTCAAAAAAAAATGTGTCGAAATAATGTTAATTAATAAAGAAAAACTCAATACATTAAATTGCACTTCAAGAATCACCATAAAAAGAAAAATAAATTAAAAAAAAACCGCTTCATCTCCACCTAAAATTTAAACATTAAATACATGGATTATCTTTTTTATATATCCAACATTAAAAACAATTCAAGAGTTGTAAGAACAGATTTGAAGGCATGGTCAGTCAGACTTGACACCAAATGTCATAGTCATGTCTCAGCATGTAATTCTGTTCCAAGACTTCAACGGATTTGCAAAACATTACACTTGTGTTATTTGAATTTTATAATATACATATATACATGTGCACGTACACAAGCCACACGTAATAGGGAAACATATCTTCAAGCTCTTTTTCCATATGAACTACCCCTTTTGTGTCTGGAAACTAATCCTATCCTAGATCCTTATCGTTATCTTCGATAATAATACCTGTAAGAAATTAAAGATCAGATATACGATACTGTAATCAAATGTTGTTAAATCTGACTTTGATCTGAAAGAAAGAATTACAACTTACACGTATATGTTTATGTTGTACATGGAGGCATATTTTCTTAGAAGCCGTTCTATGGTGTACCATTGAGAACGATTAGATCCATCTTGATAACCAATCCGTGGCATGTGTATTGACGCTATCAAAAGAATTTAGTTTGTATGAGAAGTTTGAGACACCAACTCATCCCAATTTAATTTTGAAGTAATTATGCACATGTTATAGCTTAAGCAACTAAGTAGAAATTCTTAGGTAGACACAACCATAAGAAATAGTTTTACACACAACTAATTATAAAATTTTAATTAATTAAAAAATAAAATTTTTATCTTCTCTCTCCTTCATAATCACAATCACCCGTGAATCCAATTAAAAAAAAAATTAAAATTTAAATAAATTTTTAATTTTCTCACTTCCTCATAATGAGTTGTCTTATTTCTATTGGTTGTGACTAAGAAAAGGTTTTATGTCCGTTTCAAGAATTCCTCGCAACTAGGTTCTCTAGTCAATCATGCATGTAAGCAAGAAGCAAACAAAAGAGAGAAAAGATAAACTCAAAATGGAAATGTGATATAATGTACAATAATAAAATATCGAGTTAGATCAATGTGGAAGCATGTTACCAGAATTTTGAGCAGCTGAGAACGCTGCCTTCGATAAGCAGCTTTCCAAGTGGACAAGTGAGATTTCACTTCGAGGGACATTACGCCTTGGGTTGTAAGATTGAACCACAGCTAAAGCAACCATTTTGGGAGCATTACCGTCCAAATTCTGATCATCACAGCCATCTATAAGTAAAAAGGCACAATCAATATTTCTGCATGTGGATCAGGGTAGCATCTTATATATATTCCCTTGTATGAAGCGTCTTGGATGTATATGCAGTCCTATTAATATAAAGTTAAAAAATTAGCTTGGGATTGAGCTCACCTTCAAGCCTTATAAGATGGAGATCACCAAGATGCAAATCCCCGTGTTCAGAAGCCCGTTCATATGCATCACTGATGCTTGATGAAAGTTTGGTCAGTGCATCAAACATTCCTCCATGGCCCCAACGTCCAGAAGTGTCAACACAGCTGTAAAACCAGATTATATATTCTAAGTTAATATTAGTCAAAGACTTTGATGGCAAACAGTTCATAACTACAAAAGAGAAATGAGTCTGTTGATGATAATATTCGGACAGATTTGCATTTGTAAGGATAGTGCTTGCTCCATGCCAAGAGAGTGCTATAAAAGCCAAAGTTGAAGAGAATGTATCTCATACAGGTATTAGTTTCATCAATATAATTACTAAAACCTAGTGCACCAGAGCAAAATATGCAGTCAGAAAAAGTTTAAAAAGTTAACCTAAAGATTATAGCCGGATCAGATGAAGAAACGTTTGAGGGAGTTGTACAATCTCCATACACAAAATGAACAGAACCAGCATCTAATGTGACATCCTCATCTGGTGGGCTAATAGGGTTTTTAACATTCAAAGAATGGTATCCAACGGCATTCCACTTAGACAGCTTCTTTTCTTCTGCCTTCTGCTTTGCAATCTCTAGTTTTTGACTCTTTTCCTCATCTAAGTTCCTTCTGCTTCTCAAGTCAGTGATTGAGTCGCTACTTGATTTAGAAATTTCCTCAAATTTTTTAACCCAAGAAAGATAAGAAGCCTCATCAAGATCAATATCACAAGAGAGAGAAGCAGAACCTCTTTCGTTAACATCATATCCTTTTAAAAAGTTTCTTGGATTGACCTCAAACTTCCTATCGTCCTTATCAAATATTTGTTCATCGCGCATAGCAATTACCTTGTCAGCCATTGCATTAATTTCTGTTAAGTCCATGATGTCCTTGTCTTTTCCATCATTGATCTCATTGGGATCAAACATATGTAACCCAACAATGATGGACTTCAAATCATTTGTTCCAACTGTAGATAACTTTTTATCTTCATTTTCTAGAATATTATCACCAGTTACATTGAGGCTCAGCTGCAATTTTCTTTCAGCTCTCCGCATAATTACCTACAGTGTAACATGTGAGTTCTTAGAATATATGCAAATAGCCTCCACAGTCATGGAATAATAAATTTTACAAACAGAAACGTACTTCCTCCACTGTATGTTCAGTAACAAGGTTTATACACAAAACATGATTCATCTGGCCAATTCTATGTGCTCTCTGCAAAGCTTGTTTGTCCACCTGAGGGTTCCAATCTTGCTCGTAGAATATAACCTAAAGAATAACATGGAACACAAGATACTATAAAATATGTTTTAAACTTATAATTCTTGAATCAAAATGTTAAAGAATGGAAGTCTCGTAGATTATTTATTGACTTAATTAAATTTCAGGATATTAAGTCAAAAACTATTTTGAGAAGGAAGGATTACCTCACAGTTTTTAAGGAATACTATAGTTATGTCGAGATATAGTAAATATGATTAGTATCAGTCAGGATATTATGTGATTTTGTCTTGATTGTATTGGCCGTTCCGGCAGAGTTTAACAACCTAGTAGGTTTCGATTGTAGATTATCTTGTTACCATCCTAGACTAGTTTTAACAAGTTTCAGACTTTGGTGTGGTTGGTTCATACAAAATATACCTAAAGTTGTTTCCCAATTGAGTTAGCTGTCAAGCATGTCTCCAATTACTTCAGCTTACTGTAGCAGTTAGAGTCCTAGTCAGGACATGCCTACTTAGGAGTATACATATTCTTAAACACTTACTGATGGTGTTTCATTTTTCAATGATACATTGATCTCATCTCGCTACATAACCAGAAAATTGTCAAGTAAATAGACGGAAACTTTAGACAAATACATCATATTGTACATATGAATGCATAAAAAATAAAATAAATTAAAAAAGACAAGAAAATAAATCAGTAATTAGGTTCTAGTTTCAAAAGGGAAGGTTTAGAGCTAGACAAAACTCACAGTATCAGCAGCCACGAGATTCAAGCCAACTCCCCCGGCTCTTGTTGAGATCATAAAAACAAAAGCTCCATTTTGACCAGCTTCAAAATTCAAGCCCATATTAGCTGATGAGTTGCTGAAACTTCTTATTGCAGAAAAGCGCTCCTCAGCTCTGATTGATCCATCAAGACGTTCGTAAGAATACTTACGTAACTCCAGATAATCCTATATTAGAATAGAAGAATATTTCATCAACTTACCCTTTTAACTAATACAAGGCATTCAATATAAGAAAAAATTTACCTGCAAAATGTCAAGTGTATGTGTCATCTGAGCAAAAAGAAGAACACGATGTCCATAATGATGTAGCTTTCGAAGAAGTTGGTCCAGAATCAATAGTTTACCACTGGCCTGACAGAAAAAAATGAAAAATTTGTTTAAAGCAAGAATGATGGTGCAATAGTTAAGTGTCTAAGAAGGTTTTTGAGCCTAGTTTGACTGATAAGCAAGAGCAGAAGCAAGTGCTAGATCAAACCCCAATAGTGCCCATAATATAGAAGGTTGTTGGAAATAGAACCATGTTAATTGAAATTCTGGTATCAGATATGTGATGTCGAATGAGATGTCACGACACAATATTCGTTGATCATGATTATGGAACAAGACGGCAGGAATAATGAAAACAGTGCAAAAAGATAAATAACAGAAGGAATTATTAACCCAGTTCGGAACAACCTTCCTACTCTGGGGGCTACCAAGCCAGGGATGAAATCAATATCCGATAGTATCAATTCGAAGCTAAACTTTCCCGTTTACAACTTCTCACTTAATCACTACCCTTCCTATGACTTCTACCTAAGACTCACCTAGATATGAAGTCCTCCTCAAATCTCTTCAGTCACAAACCCGTGACAAAATACCACAAACAATAAAAACAGAAGACACTCTTCCAAAACACACAATCTTCAATGTTTAAAAGCTTATGAGAACGAAACTACTCTCCTTGCTTAACAGCTTCGGAGATTAAACCAGCATTCAGCACCTACAGGTTTGTGAATGCACACATATGGAACTTACAGCACAAAAAATAAGGATTCCTATAACCCTAAAAACACAAATATCAGTTCCACCTATTGGGCTTCAAAACGCAGCAAAGAGGCTCCCAAATATCTGCTACTTGTTCTTCAAGAAAATAGGTCTTCAATCCAAACTTTCCTATATTGTCTCCAATAATAGAAAGTGTGGAAATCTCTTGATTGAATCAATCTTGGATAACACATCAGCTAATTAATTATTCCCAAATATTCTGTAGCTGAAACACGAGATTCCTGTAGCAATAAAAACGCCTAATTCACTTGATAGATCAGCTTCTGCAAATAGGATGTCATACCAGACATGTTGTGACATCTTGTTTGACATGTTGAAGTCTGAACGCTAGGTCATCTTGCATTTCTTTCAACATGTTCTTGCTCAGTATGTTTTACCAAATTGCATGCCAACCTTAGAGAAACTACATTAATTCTTCACCTTCCAAATTATTTTTGAAAAAAAGTTTTGGAACTAATATTAGTATTTAGAGTTGTGTTGTAGCAATTATATGCAGGTCCATGTACATAGTTAGCAATTAACCTAGAGAATGTCATTCTTCCACTTGGAAAGTAGTCATGCTATTAATCTCCTTGTAAATATAGTTATTTTTATTACTGAGTGTACGAATAGAAAATCAGCTGAGTGCAAATCACTCAAGCACGTTCAAAAAAATTCTTCTTCTTTTTTCACATGGCATCATAGCTCCAGTTCTAGGGGACTATGTTTCCGCAATTAGTTTTACCGAATAATAATTTGGCTGGTTGTACTGCCAGGCAGGCATAATTTAAACATGACTGGCAACTTGTGCTATCAAGAGCACCGTTGCCCGCCACTGCCCAGCATTAACCTGTGTTGACTAAAGTTGACTGACATAAACTGAATTTGACCAATGTTGACTACTCTTAGAATGTGTGGGTTGAGCCTAACTCATTCCTACAAAACTGACTTGTAAGGTGAGGACTGTCCAAATTTTATAAACACCACGCAAGTCTTATCTTTAAACAATGTGAGACTAAATCCACCCTTTCAAACCCAACACAATGAAGATGTTGGAGGTTGCAATGAAGGGAAGCCAAATGTTGCAGTTAGGCGACTAGGGGCGAACCGTAATGAATGGCAGAATTTTCAAACACCCCCTCGCGCTCAGCCATCAACGAGCCTGAAGCGTGGATGTCGTGGGAAGCCGAACCAACCGATCTAGAAATAGGCTCTGATACCAGATTAGAATGTGTGGTTGGGCTTAATTCATCCCTACAAAACCATTGTGTAAGGTGAGGGCTCCCCAAACTTTATAAACACTACACTAGACATATCTCTCTAAGCAATGTGAGACTAAATCCACCCCTTCAAACCCAACACAATGAAGATGTTGGATACTACAATGAAGGAGTCAAATGCCGCAAATAGGCTACTGGGGACAGACCACAATGAAGGCGAAATTTCCAACAACTACCATTGTCCTTACTAAAGTTGATAGACGCAAACAAGGATAGAAAAAAAAAACAAATCATTAGAGGAAGAAGAAAAATAAACTTACAGGTAAACGGATGGATAAGAACCCCGAAAAAGTGAAACGCAATTGAGGAGAAAATTCTATGAATTCTCTCTAGATTCTCAAAACTCTACACTCGTTGGAATTCTCTGAAGTGAAAGGTGAGAAAGCTGAAAATGAAGGTTTCCCCCTTTTTATAAGCAAATCAACACACCATATTGAAGATGAAAGGGAGATCCATCCAATGATCAGAAGATGAGGGATTGATAAGGAATCCAAAAAAGGGAAGCACAACTGGGGAGAGAATTCTATGAATCCTATCTAGATTCTCAAAACTCTACACTCGTAGGAATTCTCTAAAGTGAAGGTGAGAAAGTTGAAAATGATGGATTCCCCCTTTTTTATAAGTAAATCAACACACCATATCAGAAGATGAAAGGGCGATCCATCCAATGATCAGAAGATGAGGAATCGATAAGGAATCCAAAAAAGGGAAGCACAGTTGTGGAGAAAATTCTATGAATCCTCTATAGGTTCTCAAAACTCTACACTAGTTTGAATTCTCCCCCCTTCTCTTTTATAAGCAAAACAACACATTATATCAGAAGATGAAAGGGCAATCCATCCAAGGCTCATGACTTAGGTTAAGTCACACATCCTCAAACTATCTTACATTCACTGACTTGATCGTCAAAGTGTTTGCATGTACATCATTCCTCTCCAAAGAGATGATGCGGTCTCTTAGGCTATCAACCCGGGTCTACTCTGGATCACTCAGTATCACCTCTTTCTGAATTGTTCTAGACGCTACCAATCCCTAACCAAATTTGGGAAGACATCTCTTTCAATACTGGACTTTCCAAATCAAAAATGCTATAAGCAATTCTAGTTGTGGTTGACAGACTTTCAAAGCCTGAGCATTTCATACCATTGAAGTATCCTTATGTTGCGAGGAAGGTTGTTGAAGTATCTATAAGGAAGTAGTACGCTTAAATGGAATGCCACTAACTATGGCGAGTGACAGGAACCCTTTGTTTATTAGCCTATTATGAGGTGAGTCGCGTCTACAAGACACGTGTTGAAGATGAGCTCATCATACCATCAGGAAACGGATGGTGAAACGGAGGTCGTTAACAGGTGCTTGAAAGCCTTACTTACAATGTTTTGCATCTGAGTTGTCTATTTCTTTAATTTTCTACACTTCCATTGCCCTTTTGTCCTATTTGTATGAGAAATGCAATACTAACAAACAATATAGAGTACAAGATAAGACACAAACTTACTCTAACAATGACTGTATGACTAAAGAGCCTAAGATAGGATTGGTCCATAGTTATCTTGTAAAAACATAGTCTGATAATTACCTGAACCAGATGTTCACCTTCTTCATAAGGTTCGGGTTCAATACCCGGAAAGAGATAAGGATGACTGCATGCTTTCCTTAGTTGTATCACCTAAAAGGATGAATCACATTAACCATTAACTTCAAAGTGAAAGAAATAAATACAAAAAACATGATCGGTATTTGATATATGACAAAACAAACAAATATGAACAAAATCAAGGCAATAAAGAAATAGAATGAAAGCACATAATCACAAAGCATTTTTTCAAAAACGGAAAATGATTTTAAATGAGGAAAAGTACCAAATATGAATCAATCTAGCCTCTGCCTCTAGGCATACTGGAACTAGAGGATTTGCTAAATACAGAAATAAAAAAAGCAAGAGCTTCACTAACAGTATTATGTAGTGATTGATGATTGGATGTCCCAGAAGATAGTGCAACTAGCTTTGGAAGTTCCTTCCTCAGAATTGACATGTGGACCTTTTTTTGCAGGCTGACAAGGGGTACTAACCTGTCATGGGATGGAATAAAAAATTTCAAAGGAACAACTTTGCATTTTAGTTATCATAAATTACAGTTTCACTGATATAAAATATGCAAGGTAGTATAGTATCTAATTAGAACAAGTAAAACATACACAGTTGTCTCAGTGAGAGGTGGCAGCACTAAACTTCCATTCTCCATAAGCTTTGATTTGGTTCGTCGAAGCATAAAAGCAGCCAATACACTTCTCAGGATTTGAAGTCGCTCTTTAACCTTTGGAGAATCATTAACTGCTCAGAATAAAGCTGCCACAATGAGAAAATGCTAAAAGCAAGGCAAAAATCTTGTTCTCCTTTTACTCCCTCCGTCCCAAAATAAGAGTTTCTTTAGCTAAATAAATTTGTCGCAAAATAAGTGTCAATTTATTTTTTCAATGCTAACATTAACTGAATTTTACCAACTTTACTCCTAACTAATATTGTCTTCACTACTTTCAAGTAATTAAATTTCACTATGCATTTATGACAATGTATAATACACCCACTAGTAATTAGGGACAATTTTGTAAAATTGTAACATTTATTCATTCAATCATTACTTTTCTTAATTTGTGTATAATAACCTTAAAAGACTTTTATTTTGAGACGGAGAGAGTACTAAATTTACTTTTTTGCACAATCACAGGGCACTCAATTGGATGGATGACAAACCTTCCATCATGTGTCTAGCCTTTTCAAATCCTTTAGACTAATTATACTAATTCTAATATACATCAAATGGATCACGATCTACAGTACAGCACTCAGACTCTGTAAGTTTGGGGTAAACTACTAAGAGAACCAAAACACATTACAACCCCAGTGATGCTATGTTATGAAACAAAATGATAATACTAACCTGATGTTAGATCACTGATGTCCTTGAATGTAGAAAGGAACTGATTTAGTGACCCAAACACAGATGGCATGCAAAAAGACATCAACGCCCACAATTCAGAAAGGTTGTTCTGAATAGGTGTGCCGGTCATCAACAACAGTCTTGGCATGATATAGCGATCTTTGAGAACATTAAATAAAACCTGTAAAGATTAAGTTTAACTACCACAGTCCAATAATCTCACGCTGTATGACTAAATTGCCAGTTTGACAATATCAAACAGTCTGAAATTCATGGTTTGTCCCTATTAAGCCTAGATAACTCATGACAGGAAATTTATTCCAACAGAAATAGCCAAAGATTGTCAAATTACTGCTAATCAATAAAAATGAAAGTGGTACGACAAATGTAACATACAGAAGCATATTCTTAATGTATACATAGGCATTTAAGTTATTTTCAGCATACACTTGACGGGTTTTTTAGCCTTTGGGCTTCATCGATGATTGCATGCTGCCATGGTATTTGAGAAAGAAAATCCTTATCCATCAATGCAATGTCATATGTTGTTAACAGTACATCAAAAGGCAAACTGACCTGCCAAAAAAATTTATTGCAATAATTATCAGTGAAAACTCATTAGGAAATCCAGCCATTGCAAGAAAAGCCATCTAGATTCAACGAACCAATGAAAATATAACAAACTCACATCATGTGTTGGCTTCCTTGTTACATGTTCATGTGTTTTCATACGTAGACTGCGCCTATATTCTTTATCACCAACATATTTTAACACTTCTAGTTTAGGGGCATATTTGACTATCTCAGACACCCAACCATCTGTCACACTTAAAGGGCATAAAACCACTGTAAAAAGTAACATGGAGCAAGAAAAGGGATAAGTGCTTATCTCTATAGAAATTGGGGGGAACCTATCCAAATCAAAAACTTTTCTTCCACTTACAAAATGGCCCATGTGACAACTGGTGTACTTTCAAATAGCTTAAAAAAGAGATAGCTTGCAGTGTCTTTCCCAATCCCATCTGTCAATATTAATACGCAGAGACATTAAAATTAACACATCAGGAATCATACTTTTCATTCCAAAGACAAGACTTCGAACCTAGTTTGCAGTTCTCCTTCTGCTGAATTAAAAAAAGGTCAACACTTGGAATTTTTAAAAGCACATGCACTGATCATCAGTTAACAATTTTAAGATAATGCAGCTTGTTACACATGGACCAATGAGAAATATGACAATGACAATGACTGTGACTGACTATTAACTGTGAATCTCAAATGCAACATAATTTAACAGAATATCGTACACCTAAAACGAATTGCCCTCAATTCATAAGAAAACATGACACAGAAATGCTACATGCTAGTAAATAGTGATTTCTCAGAAACATGTGATATTTAAGAAGCATGAAACCACCCCTCTGATGGGTACTACCATACATGTTAATTTTTTACATAATAACAACAGAAAATGTGTCAGATAACCATTTAAGAAGGTAAACTTTATCCGACTGCAATACCAATAAGATGGAAAAAATCATCCCTTTCACATTACATAGAGGCTCTGATACAGAATTGAATGAAGAGTATATACCTCATCCCCTGCAAATAATGGAAACGTTATGTTCACTAACAAATAAAAATTGTTTCTTCAGAAGCAATTATAAAATGAACATTTGACAAACTTGCTTTGAATGAATTATAAAATGAGATTTGCTCCCTCCACCGGCCAAAAATGCGGGAGTTTACCGGAAGCATGCGGAGTTGAAATGAGAAATTGCCTTGTGAAACTGAATTTTAGAAAGTTTCTACTTTCAAAGCGGTTTAATGTTAAATGGCCTTGCATGAGATAAGGCTTGAACATGTGCTTATAAAAGTCTCGCATTGGATAAAATAAGTTCTAAGCATGTGTTTATAACTCAGTTTTGTAGGGTTAACTTAAGTCTAACCCAAATTCTAAGAAAACTAAAACTAAGTGTGTGATTTCCAATTTAACAAAAACCTACTTTCTAACACTTGTAGTCAAATCAAGATTTTAAGACAATCCGCATCAAAAAAAAAAGATTTTAAGACAATCAATTCTGATACAGAGTAGCCAAAAATACCCAAACCACATTTGTCCAAAGGAATTATATCACCATTCATGCTCCGCCATGCATCCAAACAGGAAATTAGTGTGTGTTTGCTTTCACGTCCATTCTCAAATAAAACGAACATCTACTAGAAGCTCCAACTATCAGCTTCAGGAAATCGCGTTAAATATAGCCTTGGGACGCGAGAATCATTGAACAACGCGTAAACAAACATACACTTAGTCCTCCAAAGACCTGTGACAACATATTATCTCCATTCCAGCATTTATAACAAATATCAAATTGGTTCTTGGAGGATAATGTAATAAGATTCAATTTGAGGGAATCTCAAAAAACCAATTTGATACATTTACAAAGGGAAACCCAGGAAGGTTACATACGTGTGACTAAACTTAGGAGGACTAAAATGGACAATCAGCTCTGAAAAAGAGTGTGTCCTTATTTGTGTCGGTGTCAGACACGGACACTGATGGCCTTTAAATTTTTCGTTTTTACAAATTATTACCGACATCACTGAGTCAGTGTCAGTGACGTGTTCGAGATGTCCATGCTTCATAGACAATTACTCTAAAATTTCACTTCATATTTTACTTTTATCATATAAATTTCATACATTTCCTTTTAGGGTTTATTTTTGCTTTAGCAAAACCAAAATAATCAACATTAGGATTAACAAACTTTAAAATGCATAATTCTTCTTTCATCAAACTACTCTAACATTCTCTAAAGAAGATTGAAAATGAAAGCGTGTTATCTCACCAAGGACAACGTTGACGCCGAGTTTATACCTCCTAATGAGCCACGAAACCCCTTCTACTTGATGTGGCTTGAGAGTTGCTTTAATCCCAAGCTCTTCTTCACTGGGCGGAGCGTCGCCGGGGCTTGCATCGTCGTCGAGGATTATTCTAGCAGCGACCTGGAGCCTCTGTTCGTATCTTAGGTTCATGGCGTCGGCACTGAGTCGGAAACTGTAAACTCGGTGGAGATATAGAGAACGAGTGAGTTAGCGGCAACGAGTCGGTGATGAATATATTTTGAACAGACAAGTTGAGAGGGAATGAATGAAATGGCTCCGCGTGTTTTTTTTAACCTCTACCAAACGGATTCAGGGAACAAATGTTTTGACTAGAGGGGTTCTACAAGAGTAATCATACTTTTAACATCCAAATTTATTTATGTTTGATTACAAAAAATCCCAAGAAAATACAAATTAACTAGTCGAAACTGTGTTCGAATAGCAATCGGATAGATATTCGTTAATTTTGAGATATTTTGTGAATATTTAAGTATTCGTTAATTTTGAGATATTTTGTGAATATTTAAGTGTAAGGTCAAAAAGTATTTGTATTTATGGTTTCCCTATAAAGGTAAGGGATACTTAGAGGTCTTAGTAGATTTATAACAACTTTAGAGTGGTTGGAGTTTACTTTGGCGGCGAGAGACCATGTATGAGGGTGTTATAGTGTTTACGGTGGTTTAGAGGATCTGCTCATGTGATGTGAGAGGCTTTATATGGAAGCGTAGTGCTTAGGATGTTCTATTTAAGTTATGATATGTTTTTTCTCCCAATAAGGGAGGGAGAAGTATTTATAGGGACTCTGAGCCCAAGGGTTTTAGGAAACCCATAGAGGCAGTAATTGTTTTTCCTTGACTAGGAAAGACTGTTGACTACCTACTTTCCAAAGAATTGTGGTATGATTCTTTCATATATTCTTATATGACTAATGAGAGAATAACTATACTATCCACGTCCTCTGTTCCAAGAGTAAGCCCCCAATGTTCTGTGAAGATGTCGCTTAGATAATGTCATGTTAGGCGGGGACCCTGGAGTCGGCTCTGTTTGAGACTCTAACAAAAATAACAGTACACAACCCCTCAAGCACGAGGACTTGTAAAGGGCGAAGTTTTTTAACGCTTTTTTTGTGTTCCGTCTGTTATCTAGGGCGAGCCTTTTGATAAGAGACAGGTTCAATATTTTGCGACGTGGTCTACACAAAAAATTTTATGCAAGAATCTAGTTTGTTATGAAGATTGATTGACAATTCATAAATCCTAACATTATATAGAAGAATGCCTTGTATGAGTGACTGGACCAATTGAAACATGACCATCATAGAAAGAAGGTGGTCTTTCCAAGTTTATAGTTTGGTCAATAATCTATTTGTTTATGATCTGAAGATGATGAGTTCAAAACTTACCTCTGAATTATCTTTATCACCCCAATGAAAAGAATCATAGAGATCGCTCACTCAATTCTTACCACTATTTTTTATAACTACAAGATCACAATCAAGTTGGTCCATTCTACATCTCAATCACAAATTTCTCATTCAAAACATTAGTAGTTTCTACTAATATTGTTTCTTCATTTAAAGAGCTTGTTTCCAATAAATTATCATCACTGCATTAACCTCATTCTCTGCCTGAATAGACACAATAGAGTCATCATTCTCTATGTCATTTTTAAGAATATACTTTCCTGCCTTAGTCAAATATACATAGCCACCATCCATTATGTCCTTCACTGACATTTACATATTCATTAATCTTTATGTCCTTTATTATGATATTTACATATTCATCTTTCTCGATGTCCTTATCATATTCATTAACTAGTATAGCCTATTTGGACTATTTAGGCATGTATCTTTTAGATTCTTTGATCAAAGGTATCTCAAAATTATTGCCTTTGGCTTATTATAGTGGCAACTAGCAACATTTCTCCTGAAGTCTTAATCTTCATTTATAATCTTCACGAAAATAGTCCTGAAGAGGATAGAAGAGTCTTTTCCTCATTAGCTAACAGTTACTTTCCAACGGATATAAGTGTAGATGTTGGATATAAGAACATTTACTTCCTTAGCCTGTAGCTTGCAGCTTTGACGTGATGGCATGGAAGACAGCTTTTGAATAGTACGAACGTCTTGATATTTGTGATTTGTTAAGCAGACCATTGTACTGAATCTTCATGAGAAAATTTCTTGATCTTATCTTCAAATGATGTACTTCTGATTTTGAAGTAATAGGCTTGGAAGATATCACTTTCTTTTATTTGTTCTTTTTTGTGGTGTATATGATGATTAGTTTAGAAACTATGTGGGGATAGCATAAGAACATCAGAACTTAGTAGGAGCAGAACTTTGTCTTTCAGAATTAATGACAACAACCTTTCTGAAGTACGACGCAGAACTTCCTAGATCAAATCTGTATCTGAAGAGATAACTGGTTTAATTGTGGGACAACACGAGCAATACAAGCTATAGTGTTTGATTCCTTTCAGAATACAATGTCTTTAGATAAAAGTGCAACAGCATATCTGAGGAACACATCTAGATATCTGAACAAGAGTCATCAACTAAACTGTATTTTTTATTTGATCCTTATCAGTTGATCTTTGACTATGTCTTCAAAGTAATGAGCAGCAGCTCTTCTGACGAACATATCTGATCAGTGGTTTTCACACGTATTTTTACCGTTGTTTTTAGTTATCTTTAAGTTATTTTATTTAGTGTTTTATTTTGTTATTTGTCATTTTATGCTTTGGTTGTGTGTTATAGTGTTTGTAGGCTCAGGTAAATGAAATGGGAGAAATCGAGGCGGAAAAGTGAAAAATTGAAGAAAAGTGAATAAACTGGCAAAACGCGTTCCTAGACGCGTGTGGAAGAAGAAAAATGAAATTTGCTGCCAAAACGCGTCCCCACACGCGTTTGGAAGTGAAAAGTGCCATCTGCTGCCCAGACGCGTCCCGTTTGCCCAAACGCGTTCCCACACGCGTCCCAGAAGCCAGAAATACAAAGGAAAATGCCTGTCTGCCCAAACGCGTCCCCACACGCGTCCCGTCTGCCCAAACACGTTCCGGGACGCGTCCCGTCTGCCCAAACGCGTTCCCACACGCGTTTGCACGTGATTTTTGGGCCTGTTTTGCTGAAAAGCCCAGAATGACAGTAATAAAATGAGGAGATTGCGTTTGGACAAGGGTTGGACAGTTTTGAGTGCGAAAATACATTAGAGAGGCTGGAGAATTCAAGATTGATGCAAGGAGTGAAGGATTCTATGAGCATTAGCCATTGAAGATCTTATTCCTTTATTTATCTGTAATGTCTACAATCAAAACTATGTTTTCTATTATTTTTATGAGTAGCTAAACCCCTCATTGCTAGGGGGGTGACCCTGATTTGGATTGTGATGAATTTATTCAATTGATGCAATAACTATTTTACTTTTCATAATTGTTAATTTGTTCTTCATCCGTTAATAATGCTTTATCCGTCGGAAAAACGGATTCTGAATATGAATGAATAGTGTAGCTGGACGGCATATTATTTGTGGACATGATTAAGAACATATAGTATCTATATCACCTAGGACTAGGGATATCATATTGTAACCGGAAATTCTTGTTATTGGAATGCTTGATCATAACCGTAATTATCTATGGACATAGTAATTAGGTTGTGAGGTCAAAGATCTTTTCACTAAGGCCTTAGGATTAGATACTCTAAAGAACCGGTAATTAACTATGAAAAGAATGTTGTTGCATTGAGACAGGAAATTCGTTGCATGAAGAATCATTCACCGTCCCTAGCAATCTACTCATCTCTGTTCATCGTTCCATTATTCTGTTTATTTACTTTATTTGCAAAACCAATCAAAACAACCTTTTGAACTTTTGTTTAATTGAAACACTGATAAAACTCTATATCGTCAAGCAGTCCTTGAGATTCGATACTTGGGATTTTCCCATTACTACTACATAGGCAAAAATAGTACACTTGCTATTTTTCCGATCAAGTTTTTGGCGCCGTTGCCGGGGACTGCCGAAGATTATAGAGTTCTAGATTTATTTCAATTAAAATTTTGTTGCTCTGTGACTAAAATTTTATTTTTTTTGCACTACTTATTTTTCCTAATTCTAATATTTGTCTAATCTGTGTATGCGAGGTAAGTCCTCGGCTAAATTTCTTTTTGACGCAGAAATTGAAAGAACTTTGCACGCAAGGCGTAGACAAGCTCGGTTGGCTAATCTGGAACCTGAAGAGGAAATTGTGTCAGTTCATTCCGATTCAGAGTCTGAAAGTGAAGAAGAAACCATGGGTGAAAATCCTCCTCCTCCTGAGAGGCTCCTTGGTGACTACGATGTTGCAAACAACCCGGGAGGAAGACTCACAATTGTCAACCAACCGGTAAATGCGGCAAATTTTCAATTGCATCCGAGCACAATAAATCAGCTGGAAAGAAAACCTTTCACCGGAAAGGTTAATGAAGATGCAAACAAGCACCTACAGAGATTTCTGACCATGAGCACTACTCTAAAAATTGAAGGTCATACCGAAGAAGCAAAGAGATTGAGGATGTTCCCTTTTACTCTAGCAGAAGAGGCAGAGGAGTGGTTCTATTCGCTACCAGCAGGCAGTATCACATCGTGGGGAGAGATGGAAAAAGCTTTCCTAAATGAATATTTTCCAGCGTCAGTCTTTCTACGAAAAAGGTATGAAATTCTGAACTTCAAGCAAAAGGAGGGTGAGTCTTTGGGGGATGCCTATAAAAGGTTCAAGAGGACTTTGGTGGCATGTCCGACACACAATATGGACAAAACTGAACAGATGCAAATGTTTGTGAACGGGCTGAGAATCAAGACAAAGCAGTTAATCGACACAGCAGCTGGAGGCTCAACAAATTTCACAACAGCCTCTGGTATCATCAAGATCATTGAAGCAATAGCTGCAAATGAGCATTTGGAGTTGTATGATAGGTGTGCCAGTAAACCAGAAGTAATCATTGATCTCAAGCTGGAAACCTCAAAAATCCGAGTTGAAGATGCGATAGCGGCTGAAGTTGAAAAAAGATTGAAGGCTATGAATATAGGTGCACAACAGGTGGCTCAAGTGCAACAAGCTCAACCGGTAATCTGTGAAATTTGCAATGGTCCTCATCAAACTGTTTGTTGTGTTGCGACTCCCAAGCAAATTGAAGAAATCAAATTCTTGAGGCAAAATAATCCTTATTCTAACACCTATAATCCTGGGTGGAAGAATCATCCCAACTTCGCTTGGAAAGATCAACAACAACAACAAGGCCCTCAGAAAGCGGAGTGGGAAGTAGCTATCGAGAGATTGGCTGGACAATGCTCTCAATTTCAAGAAGAGACAAGAAACAACCATAGGAACACCACAGCTTCAATCAAAAAACTAGAAGTTCAGGTGGGTCAAATAGCACAGCACCTCACTCTACAGGCACAAGGTAACTTTCCGAGTTCAACTGTGAAAAATCCGAAAGACCAAGAGAAGATTAATGCAGTTACAACAAGGAGCAAAAGAGTGGCTGAATCTGAAAAAGAAAAAGAGGAAATAGATGACCCTATGGTAATAGAGGTGGATTTGGAAATAAGAGAGAATCCGAAAGAACCAGAAATTGTGATACCACCGGTTAAACCAGTTGAAGAAAAAAACAAGAAAGATGCTGAACCGGTGATCAAACTACCTTTCCCTTCCAGAGTGACAAAGAAGAACTCAAAAGAGAAAGACTTTAAGAAGTTTACTGCATTGTTCAAAAGGCTAGAGGTGAATTTACCCTTCTTCGAAGCACTTGAGCACATGCCATTGTATAAGAAATTTCTGAAGGAGGTAATGTCAAAGAAGAGATCAGTGGAAGGGGAATCAAAAATTGCAACTGAGAAGTGTGGAATAGTCTCGTCAGCAAGAAAGATCCCAAATAAAGAGGAAGGACCCTGGAGCGGTGGCAATACCATGCACTATCAAGAATATAACATTTAAAAAGGTACTCCTTGATTCTGGTTCTAGTGTGAGTTTAATGCCTTTGTCCATTTTCAAAAAGCTTGAATTGGAAAAGATTAGTGAAAGTAAGACACAGTTAAGGTTCGCCGATCACACCGTTAAGAAATCATATGGGGTAGCTGAAGATGTACTATTGGAAGTTGATAAGTTTGTATTCCCTGTTGATTTCCACATCATGGATATTCCGGAAGACGAAGAAACTCCTATACTTCTTGGGAGGCCATTTTTGTCGACAGGCCGCTGCAACCTCGACATTGAAAAAGGGACACTAACGCTGAGATCTTTTGATGAAGAAGTAACCTTGAAGATGTTAGGAGTTAAGAAACATAGGGAGGTTGTAAATGATCAAACTTCTGGCGGTATGACATAAAATGAGAAAAAAGACAAAAGGCCTGAGCAGCTCCAAGAAAAAGTTTCAAGTATAGCATCTCGGGTAGAAACAACTCATGAAGCTATCAAAAGTCCGAAGAAGGCTAAGAAAGTCAAGAAAAATGTGGTAAGTGAATTGAAGAGAAAAGTTGTCCATGCCTTTCATCTTCATGAGTTTTTGGTTACGGAGGTGAAAAGCAACCGGGTGTGGAATAGAAAATACCCTCCATAATAAAGGGTAATGGACCGTCGAGCCATGCGACGTTAAACGAAGCGCTTCGTGGGAGGCAACCCACACTTTTAATAATTACTTTGTCTTTTTGTTTATTTTATTTCAGGAAATAAAAGGGGCATTTCAAGTGGAAGCTATGGAGTGCATTACCCTCTGTGAGTCACCTCTCTCGGGCTTGTTCTAAAACATTGAGGCCAATGTTTCGTTCAAGTTTGGGGGAGGTTTTACTCCTTGCTTTTTAATTTATATTGCTGCTATAATATGTGTAAGACCTACAGAATCATATTTGTCCCAAATTTTTGCCAAATTTTGACCGAAATTTTTATTTTTGAAGAAGTTTTGATCTTAAAGAGCGATCGGGAATAGTATATAGAGATGAAGGGAGGATTGTTTGAGGACAGGAAGTTTGGAATAATGTGACAGGAAGAGGTTTGTTTAAACACCCTTGGTTCCCTAAAAGAAATACGAGTCCAACGTGTAGATTTGCACCATAGTACTTATATCCTAAGAAGTACTCCTCGAGTAGTTTATTGATACAGTCTGGCATAATTCAGATTCACATGCATGATGATTGGTTGAGAAAAAAGGGGATATAAAGTTGGCACCAAATGATGAAAAGGCGGTAAAAGGCAACTGACTCGCTAAGTTGGGTAACCCTCACCCGGTTATTCAGCCCAAAGGAGGTTGATCCCCAAACGTCGTCCAAAAGGACAATATATAACTGCGAAGTTTGAAAATTTCATCGGTGTTTGAAAAGTAGCAAATGCTGCTCATTTGGTGCCAGAAAAAGAAAATATAAAGCCTTGATCCGTCTCATGCATGTGATGATTATTATAAGAAATACAGTGCCTTATTGTGATTGTCCGAATGAAAGAGGAGAAAAATCGGAAAGAGACTTAAGTGCAAAGCATAGTTGGAGAGGTATCTAAAATGGGAGCTAAAGGTTTAAAGTGGTAGCGGAAACTCATCGCGTCATGTGAATGTTGGACCAACTGTTTCTTGATCAATACAAACGGATATTTCACGTATGAATACCGGTGTGCCTTGAAGGTCATTAACTCTTGTAATTATCGCTTGAGGTCAAACAACGGTTTAAGTTTGGGGGAGTTTGATCAGTGGTTTTCACACGTATTTTTACCGTTGTTTTTAGTTATCTTTAAGTTATTTTATTTAGTGTTTTATTTTGTTATTCGTCATTTTATGCTTTGGTTGTGTGTTATAGTGTTTGTAGGCTCAGGTAAATGAAATGGGAGAAATCGAGGCGGAAAAGTGAAAAATTGAAGAAAAGTGAATAAACTGGCAAAACGCGTTCCCAGACGCGTGTGGAAGAAGAAAAATGAAATTTGCTGCCAAAACGCGTCCCCACACGCGTTTGGAAGTGAAAAGTGCCATCTGCTGCCCAGACGCGTCCCGGGACGCGTCCCGTTTGCCCAAACGCGTTCCCACACGCGTCCCAGAAGCCAGAAATACAAAGGAAAATGCCTGTCTGCCCAAACGCGTCCCCACACGCGTCCCGTCTACCCAAACGCGTTCCGGGACGCGTCCCGTCTGCCCAAACGCGTTCCCACACGCGTTTGCACGTGATTTTTGGGCCTGTTTTGCTGAAAAGCCCAGAATGACAGTAATAAAAGGAGGAGATTGCGTTTGGACAAGGGTTGGACAGTTTTGAGTGCGAAAATACATTAGAGAGGCTGGAGAATTCAAGATTGATGCAAGGAGTGAAGGATTCTATGAGCATTAGCCATTGAAGATCTTATTCCTTCATTTATCTGTAATGTCTACAATCAAAACTATGTTTTCTATTATTTTTATGAGTAGCTAAACCCCCCATTGCTAGGGGGGGTGACCCTGATTTGGATTGTGATGAATTTATTCAATTGATGCAATAACTATTTTACTTTTCATAATTGTTAATTTGTTCTTCATCCGTTAATAATGCTTTATCCGTCGGAAAAACGGATTCTGAATATGAATGAATAGTGTAGCTGGACGGCATATTATTTGTGGACATGATTAAGAACATATAGTATCTATATCACCTAGGACTAGGGATATCATATTGTAACCGGAAATTCTTGTTATTGGAATGCTTGATCATAACCGTAATTATCTATGGACATAGTAATTAGGTTGTGAGGTCAAAGATCTTTTCACTAAGGCCTTAGGATTAGATACTCTAAAGAACCGGTAATTAACTATGAAAAGAATGTTGTTGCATTGAGACAGGAAATTCGTTGCATGAAGAATCATTCACCGTCCCTAGCAATCTACTCATCTCTGTTCATCGTTCCATTATTCTGTTTATTTACTTTATTTGCAAAACCAATCAAAACAACCTTTTGAACTTTTGTTTAATTGAAACACTGATAAAACTCTATATCGTCAAGCAGTCCTTGAGATTCGATACTTGGGATTTTCCCATTACTACTACATAGGCAAAAATAGTACACTTGCTATTTTTCCGATCAATATCTTTGACATTTGATCTTGACGTGACATCTTCCATCTGATGTAGACTTTGATTCTGATCTGGAGCAGCATCATTTTGGTAGACTTTGTTTCTTCTGGAGACGCTTGATGTAACACCAAATTATTTAATTAATTATTTTATGATGTGTTGGTGAATTATTTGGTATAATTATGGGATTATTTAGTATTATACTATGTTATTAATTAATTATTAGTAATAATACAATGAGGTTGTTAGCATTTGGGCCTAACATAGAGTTAGTAGTAGCATTAGTAGAGGTGTGAGATTAAGCCCATTAGTAGTATTAGAAGTTAGTAAGAATAATAAAACAAAAGAAAATTAGGAAAAAGAGATTAGACTTGGCAATTGTGAAAGAACGTGGAAACAAAAGAGAAGAGAGAGAGCTAGGTCAATCCCATTGAAAGGTTAGGGCAACCTTCAGTCCAAGGTAAGGGTGGGGTTCTTACATTATAAGGGTTTGTATGATGATAGCTTATGGTGGGTAATAGATTGCATGCTTTTGTATCCATGTTTGTATCAAAATTGAGTTTTAGAATGTGTTTATGGTGATGTGAATGATGCATGATTTGTTGTGTAATTGATGAAATTGGTGTGTGTATTTGAATAGTTACATGATACTGGTATTGTGCTTGGAAAAATTATGACTTAAAACGGTTTTCTAATATGTGAAAGTTGGGTTTTTGAGGGATAAAAATCGTAACAGAAAAGTTGCAGGATTTTGGCTCTAGTTCAGTGATGTAACCGGTTACATGATTTGAGGTAACCGATTACATCCTAATAAAAATGGGTTTTTGAGTTAATGTAACTGATGTAACCGGTTACCTGATTTGAGGTAGCCGGTTACATAGTAACAAAACTAGGATTTTTTTGCTACTGTAACTGATGTAACCGGTTACATGAATTGAGGTAATCGGTTACATAGTTCAAAATTTTCGTAAAAGAGGCAAATTAGGTGATGCAATCGGTTACATCATTTGAGGTAACCGGTTACTTTACTGAAGCTGACAGATTTTCCAAACTTTGAAAATTCGTAACTTTTGACTCGGGTGTCCGTTTGACGCGTCGTTTGAACTTCCGAAAAGCTAAAATTATTTCCTATCTAATGAAATTAATTTGAATAGTTTTGAGAACTTTTTTAAAAGTCATATTTTTCCAGTATCATGTGATAGTGCGAAGTTGAGCATTGTTGTATGTTGGTGTATCAAAATGATGTGAGCTACAAGTTGCAAATTACTATAATAGTAATGATGTTGTTGCCACTGATTATTGGAATTTTATATGGAGATTATTCTTAGTTGATATTTAGTTGATGTCGTTGCATTTTTTGAATGTTGCATCATTGAGTCGCATTCATTGCATTATTAAGTTGGTCTGGATTGGCAAATTAAGTTGGCCTGGATTGGCAAATTAAGTTGGCCTGAATTGGAAAATACGCTGGCCTCTATTAATTGGTAGATATCAAGTTGGGAGTTATGCTTCATTGATACCACATGCATTTGAACAGGGTCAGTTGCATCGCACTTTTAGGATGATACGATGTTAAGTAGTTTGTGAATGATTGACGATATGCTGATGGTTGATTAAAAGTTGTATTGTGTTGAGAAGTGGTGAATTGTGCGTGATCTTATTTTAAATATAATTATTATCATACGTTCCTTTATACTGTTTGATATATCACCCCTTCTGTTTGAATGTTACTCATATGTTGGTAACGTGCAGGTAATCAGGAATGAAGGCTAAATACCTTCGATAGTTCGGGTCGGTGTCGTTGCTCTGATATGTAACACTCGGGGGGATGAACACCAATTATTTTTCTATTTATCTTATTGTTGGATTTTTAAATTGTCGTTGAAGTATTTTTATGGTTTGATGCTGAGTATGTTGGATTAAGATGTTACGATAATTTTAAGTTGAATTACGATGAATTGCGCTGCTTAATTAAAGTTGTTTTTGGAAAATTAATTACGTCGTATTCAGTTCATCCAAGTTAATAGTGTTATGTATCTATTTGTCCAACAATGTGAGCACTTGTATTATGTTGATTTGAATGTAGCATCCCATTTGATGTTGTTAGAAATTTAATTACTCTGATTGTTTATTTAAATATAACGATGGGGAAATGAGGTGTTACACTTGAGACTTCTGAAGCAACAACTTAATGAGAAGTATTCTGGAGATCTTCTTTTTGATTCATTTAACATTCCATAGAACTACTGATGTACCTACAAAAATGAAAAAGAATAGTCTTTCTGACGATAATATTTATAATTATTCATTAGACAATCGTCCTAAATCATATCAAGCTTTCTGATCTGCACACCCAAGAAAATATTAGAAACAAAATTGTTTACATATAGAATATATGTGTTATTATCATCAAAACTTAGAGATCAGGTGTAGAAACAAATCTTGTTCTAACAATCTCCCCCTTTTTGATGATGACAAAACCATGTATTTTGATGTAACAATTTTACAAGGTAATATCATAATCGAATTTAAAATACACACGAAAACAACATTTGTTTTAAGAAAATAAATCTTCCCCTGAGTTAAAGACTCATAGTTTAGAATGAAGGGATATCTGAGCATTGTTTAGAAAACCCCCCCTGAGTTAAACAATACCCCCTGAATCTATAACTTAAGACTTTACAGTAAATAGGGTTTTCTTAGCTAAATTTTCAAACGACTAGAATATGTTAGTTTGAGAGTGCGTCTAAGAGGGGGTGAATTAGGTAATTTAAAATTTATCTGGTTTTAGAAACAAGTTGTTCTTATTTTTCTGGTTTGGTGCAAGAGTTTTGAAATGTGTTACTTTCTTTTCTGGTTATGATTTGTGAAAGCGATAAATGCGAAAAAAATAAAGAACATAAGGATGTATCATGGTTCCCCTCACAATCTGAGATTACTTCAGTCTCCTTTCAACACAAAAGAGATTTTACTATATTTAGGACTTAAACAAGACCAACACAATCACCAAGAACAATCATCTTGTGATTACCCAAGTTGAAATGAGAACAATACTCTCAAACTAAACTCTCTTGCTTCCAACAATCTTGGATAGCAAGGAACAAACCAAACAAGTAGAATAAGAAAATAATCCTTTTCTTTCTACTTTCTTGTTTCAAACAATCCTGGAAAAACAAGGACTACACTATACACAATTTTAATTCCAACAATCCTGGAAAAATAAGATGTGATACAACGAGAGTTTTGAATATATAAGTTTGTGGAACAATTATCACTTTGAGTGATATATCAATATAATTGATCTTCCCTTCCAATAATAACAATTTGCAAACACAAAAGTATAGAATGCTCAAGAATTTTCTGTTATGAATGATATGAAAATTATGCAGAAAATTTCTTGAATAAAGGTTAAGTGTTTGAAATGTGAATTTCTAAAAATGAAAAAGTTTGATTAGAAGAGGTAATTTGTAATTTAAAGACTTGACTTGAATTCCAAGAATATGACAAATCGATCTTCTCTTTCTCTTAATCACAATCCAAACATATATATTTAAGTGCTAAAAATATTACGAATGAAACTCTTTTCATTGAAATGAAAGTTATGCACAAAGTTTCTTTTTTGATGGAATTATGAACACTTGAAAAAGTTGTTTGAATTTATGTAAAAACGATGTATGAAAGAGGTGAATTGTAATTTGAAGTTTCATGTATTTATATGAGCATAACATGTTTATGAATCATGGTGAAGTCATAGAAAAATATCATGAATAAATGCCAAGTTAAAATAAAAAGGATTCATGAAGAGGTGCATGAAAAAGTGTTAAAAAAGTTACTGTTTTTTCAAATTCATACACGACTTGTTAAGTCGGTTTTAACGGATACCTGACTTAACAAGTGCATAAAGTTTTTTGAATTTCAAATAATTATTCAAATTTCAAATAGCATCAGGTTTTGTTAAGTCAGTTAACCAGACCTGATTTAAAAAGTGATGACAGCTTTTTAAAGAAAAAAGTTTTTTTTTATGCATTTGAATCTAAGATTTTTATGCATGATAATTTGACAATTTTATAGATGAAAATGTATAAAATATTTTGAGCATATAAAGCTTTAGTGAAGGTAAGTATTATCATTATACCTTCTTGAAACTTAATTCCCTTAATCCAAAGTCTTGATCATGATGCTTTAACATTGAAGATTATCTTTGCCTTCTTATTGCTATTGGATTTGTCTTCATCAAAACATATTCATCATGGATCAAGGAGAACTTTGCCTTCATATTATCTCCCTTTTTAATGATGATGAACATTCTTCATTGATGCTTTGTTATTTTCGGAATACTTCTTCCCCTAAGATGTATAACTCCCTCTTAATATGTGAAGCTTATTAATATTTGCATTTGATCATCTTGAAGTAGTATTTGTACCTTAAAATTTTAAGACAAGAAAATATACAAGCATAATATGTAACACCTTTCTCCCCCTTTGACATTATCAAAAAGAAGGGAAAGATGGGTGAAAGATAATAATTTGATATGCATATAGGTTTTTGCGGAAAACCAAAATCGCATGAAATATAAAAATGAAAACTATTATTAATTCTTGTAACTTTAAGTTTTGTCTCATTGGAGACTTCATCTATTATCAAACATTCATCCTTGGAGAATTTGATTTTGAAGCTTTAGTCACAAAGTTGACTTTTGCTTAGAAGATTTTGCTTTAGTCTTTCAACATAAAGTAGATCTTAGATTGGATGTGAAAGTTAGTACTTCAACTTTTTCAATTCCAAGAATTCTTCCTTTAAGGTATTCCTTATATGTGAAATAACCCTTGGACTTTAGAACTAGAGATAAAAATTAGTTTATGTCTCCCATCATATGCTTGAAGCAACCACTATAAAGATATCAAAGTTTTGATGTGGTCTTTAACTAAATCTACATAACAAATTAAGTTTTGTTCGGTACCCAATATGCTTTGGGTCCTTCATAGTTAGTTCCTTTTTTAACCCACACATAATGCTCCCTTTCTATACTGAAATTTCTTATATAGCACGCATTTGGTGTATGGCCACTAATACCACAATAAAAACATGTTGGTACAAAATTACTCTATATCTAGGAGGATAAGGTTTCTTCTCAATAAATCTTTTCCTTTTAGGATAATGATGAACCATTTTAGGCTTGTTCACTTTCTCTTGGGATGTTTGGTCACTAGCCTTAACAAAGATAATTTTGTTAGAACATGGTTTTGAAAATTTTGAATAATCAAGCTGTAATACGGTGAACTGACTTTTAAAGAAAATGTCACGGTAAGCAAGAGTCGCCACCGACTTTTACTTTATCCAAATTAAAGAAAGGCTAAAAGAACAGAAAAAAAACCTTTAAAGAAATTTTGAGTTCGGGGGGTAATTTATACAAAGGGAAGGTGTAAGGCACCCTTTGCATCCATGGTTTTCCATGGGTTCTTAATTGCTTAGCTCACTTTGAAATGTTTGAAATGTTTAGAAATGAAATAAGACTTTAGCTTGTAAGTAAGCATAGCCTTTTTGAAGGTTTTTTAGAAAAGAGTAGAAAAGGATTTAAACCAGAGCTAGCAATTAAGAGGCAATTACCTTAACATTGTAAAAGAGTTATTTTAGCCTTTCAGGGCTATCCATACCATAAGAGGGTAGGAAGTCCTTTTATTTGGAGGTTGAAGGGTCTTCGTAGTTATCGTTCGCCATAAGACTGTCCCTGCCATAAAGGGGGCAGGTAGTATAAGGGAAGGATAAGAATAGTCATTTTTTAGGCAACCAAAGAGGACACCTCAGCAATCGAAAGGGACTATCACATCATATCATAGGCAACCTCGAGGGACGAGATCATATAATCGAAGGCAGCATCGTAGGGACTTATGATCTTTAGTGATGAGAATGAACTGAGGGCAACATTTGCTGAGGCGTCCTCGTATCCGAGGGACATGACTATTCTGTACTGAAAAGGCAATAAGGTAACAGGCAACAAAAGGGGTTACCATAAAAGGTGTGTGGGTGCACAATCACGTGATTCAATTCAGATAATTATCTTATAATTAATTATTATAAATTCAGTTCGAGGTTTTCACGCCCTAAATTACTAACCACGCAATTATAATATAATGCATAACAGTTTAAGTGCCTCCAAGGCCAAGCAATACAAACCAGGAGCAGTTAGAAAATATATAGCCATGGGGAAGGGGGAAAAAGCAATAAAATAACCCAAAATAATAGGTTAAACACAAGTAATAATATAAGAGAAATTAAAAAAGAACGAGTTTAGGGTTACCGAAGGTTCGAGCTTTAATCGGTTGGTTAACCCTGAAAATTAATGAAGGCAAAATAAAAGGGGTGAGTGTAGGAGTAATTCATTGACGGTTGAAGCAAACCCTAATTTAATCCATAAGGCAAAAATAAAAGTAAAACGATATTTAAATAAGAAAAGAATTAGAAACTTAGCTTTTCGATTGGTATGGCGCGTGTCTGAAGGATCCTGGGGTAACCCTGAAAATTTGCACAATGAAAAGAAATTTTTAGTGTATGGATGATCTAACGACAAACCTCGCAAACCCTGATTTAGGGCACAAGTTAACCATGGTTAATAAAATAATAAAAACCAAATTAATTAATTATTGGGTATCAACCTAATTAATTAAATCGGCAAAAATAAATTTTCGATTAAATTGTCTAACCCTAATAAGTATTTTAATCAATTAATAAAAATATTAACATAATTAAATATTTAACAACTAAATTAATTTGAACATTTAATTAAAATAAAAATATTATTAATAACTAAATCAAATTATTTATTTAGTTATGAAATAAATATTTTCAAAATAAATGTTTTTATGAAAAAAAGAAAATTTAGAAGAAGTTTAATCTAAAAGAAAATTAAAAAGGTATAATCCTGTGCAGCGAGCTTCTGACAGGCCATGGTACACCCTCGCCTCATAAAGCGTTGGATCTAAAGCTGGCTGGATCAAATGGCTGATGGCATGAGAGTGCATCGCTCCCGAGTGAACCGGACCACACCGGATCCAAGAACTTTCCCTTCCAATTGTGCGCGCCTCCAGCATTTGAATGGGCCAATCAGACTGTGCCACCCATTCGTCTTCTTCACAAAAAACTGTAAATTTCTTTTACAGCGCTTATGGCAAATACGCTATAAAATGTTCTTACCTATTACACCTGCAAAAATCAAAAGGTACCCAAAACGAAGCAAAAATTCTTCACGACCATACCAATACAATCGTCCAGAGGTCACGAAACCAATGGTGTTTATGGCTTAGCCTAATTTTGCGTTAATCACGAAGCCCCAATTCAAGAGCTATAAACCCTAACATGGCAGTCCGAGGCAATCGTACATGAAAATACAATTAAACATCAAGAAATCATCGAAACAACATCATGATCAATAATATGCAATCAAATTTCACAAATAATGCATGAATCATTATAATCGGCATTAAAAAATTTAGCGCAAACCATGAGCTTTTGGGAGACGATTCTGGATGTGTTTCTCGCGTGTGAGGATTGGAATTGCTTCAGTGATGTCCAAGGAGTGTGTTGGAACCTTTGAACCTCCCTGAATCTCTCTCAAATTCCAAAACCGAATTGAAAATTTCTTGAGTTTTTTGCAAGCTTGAATGGCTCTTGAGGCTGCAGAATTCGTCCCCTAGGGATCTGTAACAGTTGTGTTTATATAATAGGAGAGTTTAGGTCAACAATTGTGAAGAGGATCTTGATGAATCCTTGATTTGCAATTTGGCCAAAATTTGATTGAAATATGGTTTAAAGAACTTCTAAATTTCGCTTTAAAATGATCCAATCTATTCCAATCACATATGCACGAAATTTGATTGATATTGAGACATTATTGCTGATTGTATTGATTCTTTTAGGCCTTTGAATCAAATATTTGATTTTCCTTTGATTTACTTGATTTTAATTCTTTTTAATTGAAATAAAAAATCATAATAAATCAAATAAATCACATAATTTCGTGGCAAATGGATTTTGGACTCTTGGATACTTGTGGAACAAGAGTGGGCCAAAAAAAGATTGGGCTACTTTACAAGAAAATCCATTTTGAGGCCTTTTCTTTCACATTTTTCCCTTTAAAATTGTCCAACTTTGACAAGGCATATCTCCCTCAATTTTTAAGATATGGAGGAGTTCTAAGAACTTTTGGAAACCTCAAGATGTCCTCTACAAGCCACTTTGGAAGCTTTTTTCCATTGGAAGAACTTATCATGATGATATGAGCTTTGACAAAAAACTGCTTTTGGTTGACTTTTAAAAAAGACCTATAATCTCTTGATCCATATCTCTCAAATGAAGCATTTTTAGACTTGGCTTGTGAGAGACAAAATTGTAGAGAATTCAATTTCCTTCAAAATGAGCTTTGAATGGGAAATTTCTGATGTTCCATGTGGAAGTTATGGCTGGTAAAAGTTCAGTTGACTTTCTTCTATGAAACCCTAATTTAGCAACTTTGGTTTTTGTTGATTTCTGATCTTTTCTTGATGAATCATGATCAATCCTTGATCAAATGATGAATGATACTTCAAAATAAGGTTGTTAACAAAAAATCAGGAGTTTAGACTGTACTTTGACCACAGTTGACTTTTAGGTCAAACTAGTCGACTGTTGATTTTCTAAACAATTGACTGAGCAATCCTTTGAATTGAAGCTTGTACTTTGCCATAGAGATAGTTTGAAACATCATAAGCCATATGAAATCCATTAGAGACTTTGATTCATTGATTTTCTTCAGAGAACTCAAAATCCTAACTTCTTGAGCCATTGTTTAGGAGGGTGTGTTTTTGAGCATTGCACTTTGGTATGAGCTTGAAATAAGAGGAATGAAATGAGAAAATTTTGGGGTATGACACAAGCCCACTTTTATCACTGGAATATCTTTGTTGACTAAGGGCCCCTTCCATCCCAATTTGTACTTTTTCATACCTTTCAAGAACTCTCTTTAATTGGACAATTTGAAAAGAAATTGATTCACATTTATTGCATACAAAATTCTGTTTTTGATCACTAATCATCTTTTGTTTTGCAACTTTGAAATCTTTTTCCATTGTCTCAACTTTTTTCGTCTAGAGACGAAATTTATTTCTTTTGAGATGATATTGTTTTGTACAAAATTTTGCATTCATTCAAGAGTTCATTTATGGCACCTTGTGCATCATTATCATAAAGGGAAAATTTATAACTAACCTCATCGTATTCATCATCAGAATGGTGTGAATCCATCAATTCTAGATTTGCATATTCTTTTCTTTAGGAATCGGAAGATGAACTTACTTCATTATCATTCCATGATACATATGCTTTCTTTGACTATTTATCCTTCTTTCTCTTGAAGTATTTATTCTTCTTTTTAAGTGTAGGGCATTCACTTTTAAAGTGTCCTTTTTCTCCATATTTAAAGCATGTAACCTTCATTGTTGGTGCTTTCATATTAATGGTCTCCTTTTTTCTTTCTTTTCTTAGAACTTTTTCAAACTTCTTGATAAGATCATCATCTTCTTCACTAGTGGGCTCATCCTCTTGATTGTCATTATGATGTTTGACTCTCGTCTTTAAGGCAATGTCTTTTTGATGAGATCATGAGTTCACTAAGCATGTGGAAGGAAACATACCAAAAAATGCTCCAAATGAAATGTGATAGGGCCCAACTTGTCAAATTTTGGCCTAAAATACTTGTTTTTAATTTTTGTATGTTTTTAAATATTCTAAAGCTCCTAAAGCTTAAGAATTTTGTGGATTTTATGTTTCTAAATAAATAATGGGCTAAAGAAATCAATAGCCCAAGCTTTGAAGGATGGAGAAAGAGAAAGATGTGATGCATTAATCAAAGTGGCTATAAATTGCTATTATTCATCAAGGCAATCAATATCCACTTTCTCCACTACTTTTAAGTGTGTGACCTTTCTTTTTAAAATCATTATTGATTAGTTAGTGGGTTGTAGTTGTATAATTTTTTGAGTTATTATTGTAAGCTACCCTTTACCTATAAATAGGGAGCTAAACATGAATGGAAAAAAAGTTGAATTTTGTTAAACAAATACATTGTGTGATTTGAGAGTATTGCTCCTTTGGTTCTGGATTGAACCATACTTTGATCTTATCAAGAAACCAAATTTCTTGTGGTGATCTTCATTTAGGCTTATCATCCTTTCTAAATCATAGAAAGAGTGTGGTGCCCCATTTCTATCCTTTTTCATCTATTTCTTTCTAAATTTTTCGTTGTTACAATTTTGTCCCAACTCAAATCTTACTTGTAATTTCGTGTTCTTTACCCTATATTATCATCATCAACCACAAGTTTCACAAATATAACAAAGTATGAGAAAAATGGCCGAAAAATCAAATCGGTTATGCATCAAGTGATACCACTATAAGAAACTAAAACTTGGCAAACAATTACAACAAAAAAAAGAAGAAACTTTTGATGATTTTTTCCTTTTTTTTTGTATTTTTCGATTTTTTTAATACAAAATGAAGAACAAAATTAACAAGAAAAAAGCAACAAAAAATTACAAATATTTGGCCCTTTTTAGAACCATTCTCTGATATCACTTGATGGCTAACCAATTTAATTTTCGACCATTTTTATCATACTTTGTTATATTGTGAAACTTGTGATTGATGATGATAATATAGAGTAAAGAACAAGAAATTACAAGTAAGATTTGAGTTGGGACAAAATTGTAACAACGAAAAATTTAAAAAGAAATAGATGGAAAAGGATAGAAATTAAGCGCCACACTCTTTCTATGATTTAGAAAGGATGATAAGCCTAAATGAAGATCACCACAAGAAACTTGGTTTCTTGATAAAATCAAAGTATGGTTCAATCCAGAACCAAATGAACAATACTCTCAAATCACACAATGTGTTTGTTTAACAATATTCAACTTTTTTTCATTCATGTTTAGCGCCCTATTTATAGGTAAAGGGTATCTTACAATAATAACTCGAGAAATTTTACAACTTCAGCCACCTAACTAATCAATAATGATTTGGAAAGAAAGGTCACACACCTAAAGGTAGTGGAGAAAGTGGATATTAATTGCCTTGATGAATAATAGTAATTTATAGCCACTTTGATTAATGCATCCTGTAACACCCCTTTTATACCCCAAAATAAATAAGCATTTAATCAGAGAATAAGCATGCATATAAACAAAAATGCGTCACATCGATGTTTTTAAAAACTAAAAACTTTAAAAAACTGACAGCATTCATCCACAATATACAACACACCTGTTCATTTCAAATAACACTCCTCATTTAATCATAATTCATCCAGAATATGCATTCACGGCGGAAAATATTAAATACTCATGTATTCCATTAAATGATTCATGTCTCATACCATGATCATAGCTCAATAACACTCTCAATATAAAATAAACCATAATCATAATATTTGGCTTAAAGCCTCTCAAACAACAAGTAGCCAAATAAACAGGTTCACAAGTTGTAACATAATACATAACCAAATAGAAACATGAGTTCAACACGCCTAGTCTACCCAGTGTTACATGACCAGAGCATTGACTCGCTACTTAATCATCAAACAAACTCGGAAGTTCTCCGATTAAATCTCGTACGAACTACTAATCGCCAGAACATGCATGTCGCCAAACGAGGGCAACATTAAAACAGAAGGGTGAGAATACGAATCATTATGAATAAAGTATAATAAGATACAATGATTCAATCAACAATTATAGGAATTCATCACACTTATATAACCATGTAAATAATACTAACCAACATTTATTTCACATGTTACAAGCATACATCAAAACTCAAGGAGTATAATATTAAATTTCAATACTATATTCGTAAATAATACACATAACTATAATTATCACATAATCATATATTTTACCAAGTCAGGTGTCCAAACATCCCCAAATCCAATTATCACATCTCATGTACACATCTCATGTGACTCAATGCACGTGGTACCCATTGTGGACCCAAAGTTCCACCGCTTCCGATTCATATAGAATCTAGCCACGCTTCAGATCCGGACAAGATCGAAGCCACCAAATGTAAACATATAGTTTATCGCTTTCCAAATTCACTCTAGAATTCAAGCCGCTTCCGATCCGGACAAGATCAAAGCCACTACGCATGTTTCCAATTAAGGATCAACGTAATCTATGTCTATTTCCATTCAAGGATCACCGTCTAATACCATGTGAACTCACAGTTTCACCGCTTCCACAATAAAGCCGACCATGCTAGGAATGTATGTACAAATACCAATAATATATGCAATTAAGATTATCTCATCAATCTTAACTTACCGCATATCACAATAATTCAACTGTATGAATTATCCACCAATTATACACAACATTCACAACACATATATATCATTCACATATAAAAGGTCATTTAATCAATTACGATTCACAAAATCTAATTAACACTAGTAACTATAATATCTCATGTTAATTTTCATTTTTGCCAATTATATATGAACATACACTTTCAACATCAAGCAATTAATCATTAGAATTAATGCTATCTGTTATACCCCAAAATTTGCCCGCATCTTTTTCAAGAAGAAGACAACAGGCTTCTGTCTAAAAATTGGGAGTTTCATATAATCTTGGATTTTATTCTATAAATATTCTGATTTTATGAATACTCGGTTTTTAGAATTTTTCTTATACGGTATTTTGGTTCGCTATTGAATTTATTCTTACACAAACGCCAAATACTGTTTATCACTTCACACACACTGTTTATTTGAGATTTATTTGCAGATAAATAGTACTGACGCAATTGGTACAGAATTAAATTTTGCAGGCACAGAGTCCGGGATTCAGACTGTACTGATAACAAGTAAATTATTATTAGTTTTTGTTTCCCACTAATTTTTGTACTATAATATTATTATTTTCAAAATCTCTTCTATTATTTTCAAATCTCTTTCTTTCAAAATCAAATCCTAACTTTATTCTATACATCTCTCTTTTCAAACCCTACCATACACTTTCTTTCAAATCCTACTACCACTCAAATTTTCCTTTTTTTTACGGAATCACTTCATTCCCCAACGTCTCTATCCTTCTTTTCACTCTATAAATATCTCTCATTTTTTCCATAAATTCTCACATCAAATTTCAACTCATTTTTCAAATTTCTACCTCATAATTATTTTCTCTTCTTCCCTGGCAAAAATGGCAAAATGGATGGATACGTGTTTTCTTATGGTCATCACCGTCTTGGTGGTGATCATGTCCTTTTTCTGTCTGCATAGTCCTGAAAAATGCGGACCTGGGTTGCTTACACTCCCGATCATCTATATGTTGTTATTTATAGCATGGGTTTTTAATCGTCATTTTTAAAGTTTGTCGTATCTTTTGTTTTCAAATAATGTACCGTTTATTTGTCGTACTGTTCATTATATTATGTAATATTTGTACTATCAGTATTAAATGTCGTACTATCTGTCGTACTGTAGTTTAATTATCTAGATAATATTTTGTGTGTTTTCTTCCAGTTAAATATTTATTTTTCTGTGCATTAACTATTTTTCAAGGTTATTATCGGTAATTTCGTTCGCGTACAGTATATTTTATTTATTTATTATGTTTGTGTTTTTCTAACAACTCATGTAAATAAATTTTTACCATTAACACAACAAAAAAAACAAAAATAAAAAATTAACTTTAACTGTTGAATTTTCACTTTAACTGTTACGTTAATGCCCGGACAGCCAGTTGACAGTCAAACCCGCTGGCTCAAATTAGGGTAAAAATTTAGGGTAGATCTCCTAAATTGCTTGCTCAAATTAAAACAACAAATGTCTCACATATTCACCGTTTTTCAAAATAAAACTTTCAAAAAAGACAATACTTGGTATATATCCAAACAAGGATCATTACGAAGTTAAAAATCTTTTTTCAAAACATCTTTCGAAAGATAAAACACTTTGTATACATCCGCACAAGGATCATTACAAAGTCAATTTACAAAGGTATTTTAAAACCACATACAAGCATTTCAAGGCAAGAAAAATGATTCAAACAAAGTGAGCTAAGCAATTAAGAGCCCATGGATAACCATGGATACAAAGGGGTGCTAATACCTTCCCTTTGTATAACCTACCCCCGAACCCAAAATCTCTTAAAGGTCTTTTTCTGTTTCTTTTATAAACCTTTCCTTAATTGGATAAAATAAAAGTCGGTGGCGACTCTCTGATTTTCAAAACTCAAAAAATAAAAGAAGAGTCAGTTCGTATCTCACGATATATAAAAAACCGAGGGCGACACTATCCAACTACCCAGAGATAATCAATATCAAAACAACACCATTGGCATAGCAATATATATTTCTCAACATACATATCCAACCAACATACAAATTCAGTTCATTTCACAAAATATCGCAATATACCGATAAACCGAATAATTTATCCAAGTCCAAATATATTCAAATTAAATAGACTTATTGAAATTAAATCAACTATTAATTTAATCAACCAATTAATAATTACACTATATTAATTTCAATTCAATTCTATTTCTATTCCTAAATGTGTGTCAATTTCCATGACAAAAATCAACATTTATTTATAAAGAATATTTAAATCAAACACAATTTCGGTCGATTCGTAAAATATCACAATTTCAACAAAATAACACACCACTTTAATCTACTAATTAAACTTAGCTACCACGTAAATTTTCATCAAATTCCGGACAACTAATTATACCGTTTAATTCAACTATTTCGGTTAAACGAGACTGTTTTGAATTACATTTGTTCTATAATTGCTACTATTTCACAATTTCATTATCCTAATGTTTCAATTATGTAAACCATCTCATAATTATGCTTCCTAACACTTTGAACGGGAACCCAAACGGAATTACGGTTTAAAATATATGAATTGTTAAGTTTCAACGAAAAAGCAACTCTAATAACTCTATCGGCAACTCTAACAACTCTATTGACAATTCTATCGAAATTAAAACTAACTAGTTAATCAAATAACTCGATATTTATCTCTAACTCAAAACTCCTAAAAATATTATACTAATAATACTTATTATTATTATTATTATCATTATTATTATTATTATATTCAAAAACTATATGTTATTAAACTTGAAACATGGTTCTCCAATTAACTACAGTGTTGCTACAGGATATGCAAAATTAGGTGATACAGTATATGTTAAATGATACCGCTACAGTATAGATCACTTTGTTATTCTTATTCCAACGTTACAGTAGTTATAGTTAACTAATTTTCATTATACCCATTTGTTATACCTATCTAACATATGCAATATATATATATATATATATATATATATATATATATATATATATATATATATATATATATATATATATATATGTGTGTGTGTGTGTGTGTGTGTGTGTGTGTGTGTGAGATATATAAATGAAGCAACAAGATGTAACACTACAGAACGAACAGTATGTCATATACCAATTGTTTCTCAAGATGACGCTATAGTGTATGAATCAAACATGAGTAAGTATCTGAACACTACATTGGGATTGAACACAAATCTAAAAAAAAAACAATATATTGTAAGACACATAAAGGCTACCAATAATTTCTAACATGTATTTTCAAATAGAAACATCATAACATCATTACTCATCATATTCAAGGATTTCTCATCAAAACCTAACAATTATAAAATTATGAAATTTTAGGAATTTCAACCTAAACATGTTTCTATCCATTGACCCAATCATATTAACCCATAATAAGGATTCTCCCCCTTACCTCTTGAATTTCTTCAAACCCTAAGTTTTGCTCTTTGTTCCCCTTTTGCTCCTCTTCACCTCCTTCTCTTCTCTTGAAATGAACAAATGTTATGTCACTCCTAACTCTTATTAACCCATACTAACTTATTTGTCATAATGGGCTTAATAAAATAACACCCCCAAATTACTTCTACTTCTAATAATTAGGCCCAATTGGTATAATCTCTTAATATCTCTATTAGCCCACTAAACCAAATAAACACAAATACATACAAAGTCAATTAATTCAATTTATTATTATATCACATAAAAAATAATAATTAATTAATACACAAAATAAAATAAAATAATATAATAAAATAAATACTAATAAAATCGGGTTGTTACACATTGTAACGCCCCAGACTGCTTTCAGGATGATCGACTGACCCCACAAACCAACACGGGTCTTTTCAGCATGCTTTGACCTCACTCGCATGCTTTCCGGGAAACTTCCCAGAAGGTCACCCATCCCAATACTACTCCAAGTCAAGCATGCTTAACTGTGGATTTCTTACAGAACGGGCTCCCGAAAAGAAGATGCATCTTGTTGGTATAGGTAGTACCTATCAATCCTTATAAGCTTTCCTTCAACCATGCAGTCCCATACCTGCACGGCTTTAGGATCCCTCTCATTCCGATGTGGCGACCACCCTAGCCCTAATTGGCCCTAGGTGTTCCATGCGGTGCAACCACCCCTCGCCTTCTTCGGCCTCGGATCATCAAGATAAAATATTCAAATGCAAAAAACTTTCCAAAGTGGGTTGTAAAGGACATCTTGGGCTTTCCAAAAAGTCCTAGAATACTTTAATATGACAAGTATTGAAGGATTTATGACTTGCTAAAGTTGAGCAATTTTGAGAAAATGCACGAAAGTCAAAGTGGTGAATTATAAGTTTTTGGCTAAATGGGCCTAAATCCTTAATTCTAAACCTATTCCTAGCATGATCCACGATCCATATGCCCTTCCACTTATTTTTATTATTATTTATTTTATTTTTGAATTTAATCACTTAGATTCAATTTAAATTGAATAAAATAGTAAAGATATAAAAAGATTTGGTCTTGGTTTACGTAATCAATCCAAACATCAATCCAATGGCCATGATTTAAGGAAAATATGCACAAAATAATAGAAGACTCAAAAATAGAAACATTTGGTGTGTAACACCCGAGGCCGAAGAAGGCGAGGGGTGGTTGCACCGCATGGAACACCTAGGGCCAATTAGGGCTAGGGTGGTCGCCTTATCGGAATGAGAGGGATCCTAAAGCCGTGCAGGTATGGGACTGCATGGTTGAAGGAAAGCTTATAAGGATTGATAGGTACTACCTATATTAACAAGATGCATCTTCTTTTCGGGAGCCCGTTCCGTAAGAACTCCACAGTTAAGAGTGCTTGACTTGGAGTAGTATTGGGATGGGTGACCTTCTGGGAAGTTTCCCGGAAAGCATGCGAGTGAGGTCAAAGCATGCTGAAAAGACCCGTGTTGGTTTGTGGGGTCAGTCGATCATCCTGAAAGCAGTCTGGGGCGTTACAAATGGTATCAGAGCCAGACCTCTCCCAGTACGATGTGGTTCGAGGACGAACCATGCGGAAGCTGGTGGGCATGTAACACCCGAGGCCGAAGAAGGCGAGGGGTGGTTGCACCGCATGGAACACCTAGGGCCAATTAGGGCTAGGGTGGTTGCCACATCGGAATGAGAGGGATCCTAAAGCCGTGCAGGTATGGGACTGCATGGTTGAAGGAAAGCTTATAAGGATTGATAGGTACTACCTATACCAACAAGATGCATCTTCTTTTCGGGAGCCCGTTCCGTAAGAACTCCACAGTTAAGCGTGCTTGACTTGGAGTAGTATTGGGATGGGTGACCTTCTAGGAAGTTTCCCAGAACGCATGCGAGTGAGGTCAAAGCATGCTGAAAAGACCCGTGTTGGTTTGTGGGGTCAGTCGATCATCCTGAAAGCAGTCTGGGGCGTTACACACATCCCACCTTTCTCTTTCTCTATCCTTTAAATCTTGGCCTATTGATTTATTTAGCCCATTATTTATTTAGAAACATAAAATACCCGAAACTCTCACGCTTTAAGAGCTTTAGAATATTTAAAAACACACAAAAATTAAAAACAAGTGTTTTAGGCCAAATTTTGACAAGTTGAGCCCTAACATATTTCATTTGGAGTATTTTTTGTATGTTTCCATCCAAATGCTTAGGTATTGTTTGGCCCGACTTTTTATCTACTTTCCTTCTCCTTATAAGGAGATGGAGGGCTAAACACATTTTTTATGAAGGTCTTATGAAAAAAAGTAGCTTTTTTTTAAAGACAAAAAATTGAGTAAAAGGAGCTTGTAAAAAAGGAGTTGAAACCAACTTTTTCGAAGCTTAAAACATGTGGCCGCGGTTCGAATCCCATTGGAAACACTTTTCTTTAAAAAAATAGCACTATTACAATAAACCGTAAGTTTTTCAATTTTTCTATGGTTAATAACATCTAGAGTTATATTTTATTTATTATTTTCTTCTTCTTCTTCTGTTTACATTATCATTTTTGTAGATGCTAGTATTGTCCAACTTTTTATTTATTTTGCATATTATATCTTGTTTATATCTTGTTTTATTGTATAATGATTTTCAATAATAATTATTAATTTTTTTATATTATACACTAATTTATATATATGTTAATACAACAATTAACCAATGCGCATTATATATATATATATATATATATATATATATATATATATATATATATATATATATATATATTAGAAACAACTTTTAAATTAAAAATAATTTTAAAGTTTAAAAAATAATCATAACCAAACAACTTTAACTTTATTTTAAAAGCTCTTATTTTTAACTTTAACTTTAAAGTAACTTTTAAGACTTAAAAAAGTTGGGACAAACGAGCTCTTAGTGAACTCATGATCTCATCACTTTTGAATCTTTTACTTTAATTTCATGCTTTTTAAGTCTTTGGAGTTCCGTTTCATATTCTTGAAGTTTTCCGAACAATGTTGCAAAGTCATTCTGGATAGATTTTTCTTCTCGGATATTGTCGTCACTTTTAGTTGCCATTCCCTGGTTAAGGATCTAAGCACTTTAATATTGAGCTCCTCGGTAGTAAAAGTCTTACCAAGTGCTTTCAAGTGATTTACTAAGTGCACGAATGTTTTCTGCAAGTCGAGGATGGATTCTCTAGGATGAATTATGAATTACTCGTATTCTAGATCAACGTGTTTAATCGAGATCTATTAACTTCAATGGTTCCTTCATGAGTGTTTCTATTTCGAGAAGGAAGCTCTTGATATTCTTAACAAAAATAATGACTGAAGAGAAAGTCATTAATTCAAATACAAATCACGAGAAGCTCATGAGGCTAGGATCATGAATCGTTTCAAGCATGTCAAATATCATTGTTTCCAATAAACGTTACCCAATAAAGTTTAATTCAAGAATGATTAAACATTAATTAAATGAATGGAGACTAAGACATTTATTATATGAGGTGAACTCTATAGTTTCCAGAATATCATACAATGATTATGAAGGATAGATATTATGGATACTTAAATGTAAGAGATCTTCATACAATGCATCATGCTTAGAATCTAAAGTAGACTTGCTTACCTTGAGGAATAATGATTTTATGCAAGCATCATTCTGATTCTGCAAATGATCTAAAGAAGGAATCATAAAATCTTGTGTCTAGATTTCATGCCTGATTCCGCAGTCTTTTCCTTGAAGGACGTCTTCTCTGATTCTGACTTATGAATCTTGTTGAATAATGTCAATAGTTTGATATCTTGAAGATCTATTCACACAGTAAAGGATTCACTATTGATAATCTTATCAAATATCTTTTTCTTTTGATTGACTCTAAACCATCTAAACATGACTTTAGGAAATGAGCATTTCAGGCTTCTTTACACGAAAGAGTTCCTACTGAGCGATATTGAGAAAGTCAACGGTAGACAAATTTAATTATTGAAAATATCCCATACTCAAAAAGAATTAACTTTATGCAAACCAAGGTTCTTTCCTACTGAGGATTCCTTTATCATGAAACACATAATCTTCGTATACCGACTTTGGTGAAGATTCAATGGTTTAGAACATAAATCATTTCTTTCTTTGCAGCTAAACATTTTTCTTAAGTTGGATCTCTCTATACGGTTAAGTGTTTGATTCTAAAATCAACAACATAGATGGACTCTGATACCAATTAAAGGCAGAGAAAAACACAAGAAATGGGGGTTTGAATTGGGTTTTCAAAACATTGCCCTTCTTAGAAAATTATCCGTTTAAGTAAACATTAGCGCATGCAATAAATAGAAAGATGACACAATCATTTATCCAAGTTCCCCTTAGAAAAGGTTAGTCCTGTCCACCCACCAAGGTGATTTCGCCTTAGAAAAGGACTTAATCCACTAATCATAGAAATGATTACAATTGCACGGGCCAACTGCCGATGACTAACAACAATTCATTGATCAACCCTATTAGTGATCTCTTAAGAAATCTGACCCAACTGATCCCCTAAGAGATATAACAATCAATAATTTCTTTAAGAATTATGACCCAACTGGTCCCCTAAAGAAGATTTTTCCAAAGCACGTTGATCAGCTTGTTAGTGATCCCTTAAGAATTCTGACCCACCTTGTCCCTTAAGAGATACAACGATCAAGGACTCCTTTAAGCATTCGGACCCAACTGGTCCCTTAAAGAAGATTTTCCACGATGACCATCAGTCACCGTCTTCTTTAGTATACAGACTAAGACTAGTCACTCAAGGAACAATCAATAGAAATTGATTGTCATTTGTGTTTACAAGATTGTTTCTTAAAAGCATATTACACAAAGGATTAAGTACAAGAAACACAAAAGTGTTGAGCAAGATATGAGAAACAACTTCTTGCTTTTACAGATTCTACAAAGATGTTTTTGATATTTGTTGATGTACATATTGTAGTAATCTTCTCTTCTTTCTCTTGTTCTCTTCAGCTTCAGATTCTTGATCTTCAATGATGAGCTTCAGCTTCTTCGTATTGTTTAGCATTGCAGCTTTAGCATTTGCAGGAGACTAATGACGGAAAATTATACTGTATACTTATGTCTTGTTATGCCAGTATTATTGTCCTATTTCAGGTACTTCAAGTAAAGTTGGTCACAGAAGAGATTTAAGAGAAAGGAAGAAATAAACAAAGGTGCGATAAAAGAAGCAAAGGTGATGCCACCACGAAAGCAATGTGCCGCCTACCACATCAATATGTGGTGCCCACCACCAAAGCAAGGTGACGCCTATCACATTAAAAGGTGGAGCCCTCCACCATATCAAGTGTGGCGCCTGCCACATCAAATATGGTGCCCACCACCCCATAAAATGCCCACCAACACGGAGCCCACACTCTCCTGGATTTTCTACGGCCACCCAGACTTTGCGCCTTCACGATTTCCACACCCGAAATCCTCGTTCAACTTAACTGTCTGAGTATTACGAAGATTTTTATGCCACAATTTGGATATAAATTGAAGGGCTCGTCTTCATTGGGGAGGTTCCAAGTTTTTAGTATTATTTTTACGCAGAGAATAATTTAGGCATAAAACTCACTTGTAAAAGTAATAACTCTTCCACATTGGGTGACTATTACAACTTAGTTCTAAGCATTCTTCTGAAGTTGTTTTCGTTATGTATTTGGATAAGCACATCTTGCCGGTATAATTTAGAACAGTCTTGAAGCAGTTGTCTTTACAATATTATTCATTCTATATCAGGTTCTATTTAATTACTTTATATCTATTTATGCTTGTTTTGATATTCTTGTTGTACTGCGGTCTCAATAATTATTGTTTCTGTTAAAATCATGTTTTATTTCACGATTAATAATTACGATAGCATGTTTAAGTTTAAAATCATGTATGGCTAAATCTTTTGATACTTCTATGTGATAACTGTCGTCCGGACGGGATTCAGTAATAATTGGCGTTAACTTTTATAAACTATTTTTTGGTTTTAGTTCCTAATTCTAAAATTAAAATGGTTTTTGTAACGAGAGTAAAAAGCCAATAAAGGTTACGGTCAATAGAGCGACAATTTAAGATTTTAACCGGATAATAGAAACCAGGCATTAATCCTAAACACAGCGAGAGGGCTTTAGGATTAGTTAGAACTTATGCTATGCTAAGAGGCCAAATCAACAAATTTACTCAAAAAGACAACGAATCACTTTTCAAAGCATGAGAGAGATACAAGGATATGTTAAGGCTTTGCCCACATCATGGACTTGAACCATGGATAATTATCCACACCTTCTATGGTGGTGTGGTACGGTGAGAGAACTGACTTTTAAAATGATGCGGATAGCAAGAGTCGCCACCGACTTTTATTTTATCAAATTAGGAAAGGCAAAAAGAACATGAAAGACCTTTTTAAAGATTTTGAGTTCGAGGGTTAAGTTATACAAAGGGAAGGTGTAAGCACCCTTTGTATCCATGGTTATCCATGGGCTCTTAATTTCTTAGCTCACTTTGTTTGTTTAAAATGTTTGAAAAAGTGTTGTGTATGTTTAGAAAAACATTTTGAAAAAGAGCTTTAACTTTGTAATGATCTTCGTACGGATGTATACAAAGTGTAGTCTTTGAAAAGGAGGTGTGAAAAGCATTTTGTTTGAATTGATTGTGAGCAAGCAGTTAAGAGCTACCTACCCTAAGTTTAATGTCTTTCTTGTTCTTTAAGTCTTTCGTTGAGGAAAGAGGCTATCCACACCATTAGTTAGTGGGAAGTCCTTTCATTGGATGTAATCAGGTCATCGAAGGGTCATCAAATAGTCATAGGGGCTATCCATACCATAAAGAGGGTAGGAAATCCTATGCATTGGATGTGAATAGTCATAAAAGCAACAAGTAAGGATACCTTAGCAATCGAAGGGACTATCATCATTGAATTGAGGGACAAGATCATTTGTATCGTAGGAAACATCGAAGGGACTATGATCTTTATGATGATTTTTGAATCGAAGGCAGCAGGTTAAGGTATCCTCACACTCGAGGGACTTGACTATTTAATCAAAAGGCAGCATAAGAGAGGATTGCCCTAAAGGTGAGTGTGTGAAACAGAGTGATTGATTTATTTAATCCTGAAAATTAGGGTTATTCTAAGTTGATTTTAGTCTTGCCATACAATCCTATTAATCATGCACCTAAACAGTTTAAAGTTCACAGTCCATAGCAGTTTATATATGCGGAAAGTAAAATGCGGAAAGTAAATCTACGCTATTACAGGGCTTCGGGATAGGGGATACATAACCAAAAACGGGGAGTGCGGAAAGTAAAAGTAGAAAAGTAAAGGCCCTAATTACTATTACATTCAAAAAATTGCAACCTATACACCTTCTAGAATTTAAATAAATAAGATTTAAACACACATGCGGCAATCATAGAATTTGGAATGAGAAGAGAAGAATCAGGAGAAAGCCGAGGAATCGAGCGTTTAAGAGATTAAGGTTAACAGGTGAAACCTCACTATTTATCAATTAATAAAAAAAAGCCTAAATTAATTTAGTTAAACCCTAAGTCTAAATTAACTAATTAATTATTGGCTAAAACCTAATTAATTAATTAAATCGGCTAGAAACCCTAATTAATCAGATTAATTATATTGGTTAAAAACCTAAATAATCTAATTAATTTAAATTAGCTAAAAAACTTAATTATTTGGTTGAAGAACTAATTAACTAAATTTGTATTTTTATGGTTAACTAAATTAATTATCTTAACTAAAATTAATTAGTTGAATGAATTAAAGAAAATGAAGAGTGAAAAACTTAACCTAACTACTAATCCTAATGCTAATTGTTCATTTGTATTTAATTAAGAAATAGTTAAAAAGAAATTGGGAAAGAATGGAATCAAAGGCAAGAAATCAAAACAAAAAAACAAAGTGCACCCCTGAGATTCGAACCGAGGTCACCACAGTCACCAGCTTATCCACAATATCAACCTTGCTGCGCCTTTCTGGTGTAATTGAATGCAAACCGTGCGATGATATATGCTGGCACATTCCATCTTGGATTTCAGACTCAGTCAACGGTGGGACCCCCCAGTTCCAGCTACGACCAATCAAATGGAATGGGGAAAAGTCTACATTTTGAAGGTCCATTCAGCACTCGCTACCTTGTCATCTTCAACCTCTGAAACCTGCATATCTTTTAGCTACGATTCCCCTTCAAATTTGCTACGAAATAGCTACGAGTGCTTTCGTAGCAAAATCCTGCAAACGTAAACCTTGTGAAATACAGTCAATACAAAGAGAAAAGGGACCTTACCCCCTAGTTTGGGGGCTGCGAGTTCATTGGTTGTGCCCGTTTGCCTTGAAAACGCCTGTAGCCATGGATTCGATGCAACTCAGCTTTGAAGCCCTAACCATGGTGTATCACATTTCCTACGTCAAACCTTCGAAACAACAATGCTAAACGAAACCAGACATGATTATGAACACATTTATAACCATAAAACTCATTTAAATTGCATGAATCAAGAGTGTTAAGATTTGAAAATCCTTACGAACCGTTGAAGATGAATGACAACAATTTGGGGAGCTTTGGCCTTCAAGGATGACATGCTTGCGCTTCTGGGAACTTCAGGAAGAAGGTTGAGTGATTGGCTTTGACTGGAAATCACTGGAAAGAGTTTGTGGTCGTGCCCTAGTTTTTTGACGTTTTTGTAAGATTAGAACCCTATTCTTCTTCTCCTAATTTTCGTGCCCTCTCTATTAGGTCTTGCTACGAATATATAGAGAGGTTTTTTAGGGTTGAAATCTTAGGCAAAAGATCACCTAATTGGTGAGAAAAATATTGGAAAATATTTGATTCCATATTGCACCAAATATTTCTATTTTGAGTCTTCTATTATTTTGTGCATATTTTCCTTAAATCATGGCCATTGGATTGATGTTTGGATTGATTACGTAAACCAAGACCAAATCTTTTTATATCTTTACTATTTTATTCAATTTAAATTGAATCTAAGTGATTAAATTCAAAAATTAAATAAATAATAATAAAAATAAGTGGAAGGGCATATGGATCGTGGATCATGCTAGGAATAGGTTTAGAATTAAGGATTTAGGCCCATTTAGCCAAAAACTTATAATTCACCACTTTGACTTTCATGCATTTTCTCAAAATTGCTCAACTTTAGCAAGTCATAAATCCTTCAATACTTGTCATATTAAAGTATTCTAGGACTTTTTGGAAAGCCCAAGATGTCCTTTACAACCCACTTTGGAAATTTTTTTGCATTTGAATATTTTATCTTGATGATATGGGTCCTGACAAAAAACAGCTTTTTGTGGACTTTCAAAAGGACCTGTAATGTTCTGACTCATATCTTCCAAATGGTGAATTTCTTGGTCTTGGGCCCAACATCAAAGTTGTAGATAATTGAATTTCCTTGAGAATGAGCTTTGGTTGGACAATTTTTTATGAACCATGTGAGAGTTATGGCTGGTCAAAGTTCAATTGACTTTCTCCTTAAAACCCTAATTTAGAAACTATGGACTCTTGATGATCTTGGGGTTTTTCTTCATGAATCATGATCAACCCTTGATCAAATGATGAATATAACCTCAAAATGTTGATTTTGACCAAAAGTCAAGAATTTTGATTGTAAGTTGACCATAGTTGACTTTTAAGTCAAACTAGTCGATTGTTGATCATTTGAGCTTCTGACTGAGCCATCTTTTGAATCAGAGCTTGAAACTTGGTGTGAGGATTCTTTGAGGCAGATGAGAAGCCATGAAGTCCACTTGAGGCCTTGGAAGTCCAAATTCCTTGAGAGAAATTAGAACCCTAGAGGGAGGCTTGTTGCTTAGGAGGTAGAGTAGATAGGCTTGCTTCGCAATGCTTGAGCCAAATTATTTTAAAATATGGTGGGCAAATTTTGGGGTATGACAGGTGGTCTCCTATATAACACCAAACTAACTCTAGATGCTGCATCTGGCGGTGCTCTAATGGATAAACCCTATGATGAGGCCTATGAACTAATTGAAAACATGGCACAAAACCACTTTCAATGGGGAGGAGAGCGAACTTCCGTGGAGAAATCCCAAACTAAGGGAGGGATATACGAAATTAGTGGTTTAGATAGTGTCAATGCTAAAGTTGACGCCCTGACTCAAAAGATTGAGAGTTTAACCATAACTCCTACGGCCACCGTGGCCGCTGTAGCTCTAAATTGCGAATTATATGGAGTACTTGGACATATCGTTTCCGAATGCCATTTACTAGCAGGCATACCACCTGACCAACTAAATTATGCTCAAGAAAATCCATATTTGAATACTTACAACCCGGGTTGGAAAAACATCCAAATTTATCCTATAAGAATAACAATGCATTGTACGCCCCTTCCTAGACACCTCCGGGTTTTCAAAAGCCAAATCAAGCTGCGCCTCAAGCCGCTCCTCAAGCACCACAAAAGTCAAACCTTGAGATAATGATGGAAAACTTTGTTGCTTATTAAGCACAACAAAATAAGGAGTTTATGAACCAAAACTTACATATGTCTGAACTAGTGAAACAATTAGCAACTAAAGTAGATGCCTTGGCTACTCATAATAAAATGCTAGAAACCCAGATTTCTCAAGTAGCCCAACAACAATTAACATGAGCAGTCCCAACTAAAGTGTTTCCTGGTCAACCACAACCTAACTCGAAAGGTCATGCTAATGCTATTACACTGTAAAGTGGGACAAAATTAGATGGGCCAGTAGACCCAGGAATCCAAATTGCACCCATGTCTTAGCAAAAGGAAAAAGAAGCTGAAATAGCAACAAGTAATGACCAACCAGATAAACCAAGTGAAAAGGAAGCTAAAACTAGAGAGGAAGTTGAAAAGGATAAACCATACATACCTCCACCACCATATAAGCCACCTATTCCTCATCCTTAAAGACTAGCTAAGTCTAAAACTGAAGGACAATTTAAGAAAATTAAACTTATGAAACAACTAAACATAATAATACCTTTTACAGGAGCTATAACATAAATGCAATCATATGCCAAATTTCTTAAAGAGATCCTATATAATAAAAAGAAACTTGAGGATAACGAAACAACGATGCTTACAACAGAATGTAACGCTATCATCCAAAACAATATGCCACCTAAGCTAAAAGATCCTGGTAGTTTTTCCATACCCTGTGAGATAGGAAAATTTGTCATAGACAAAGCTGTAATACGGTGAACTGACTTTATTGAAAATGTCGCGGTAAGCAAGAGTCGCCACCGACTTTTATTTTATCCAAATTATAGAAAGGCTAAAAGAACAGAAAAAAACCTTTAAAAGAAATTTTGAGTTCGAGGGGTAATTTATACAAAGGGAAGGTGTAAGGCACCCTTTGCATCCATGGTTTTCCATGGGCTCTTAATTGCTTAGCTCACTTTGATATGTTTTAAAAATGTTTGCAGAAAAAGATTTGAATAAGGACTTTAGCTTGTAAAATAAGCGTAGCCTTTTTGAAGGTTTTTGAGAAAAGAGTAGAAAAAGATTTAAACCAGAGCAAGCAATTAAGAGGTAATTACCCCTATTAACAAGGTTCTTTTAGCCTTTTAGGGCTATCCTTACCATAGGAGGGTAGGAAGTCCTTTTATTTGGAGGTTGAAGGGTCGTCGTAGTTATCGTTCGCCATAAGACTGTCCCTGCCATGAAGAGGGCATGTAGTCTAAGGGAAGGATAAGAATAGTCATTATTAGGCAACCAAGAGGACACCTCAGCAATAATCGAAAGGGACTATCACATCATCTTTGTAGGCAACCTCGAGGGACGAGATCATATAACCGAACCGAAGGCAGCATCATTGGGACTTATGATCTTTTGTGATGAGAATGAACTGAGGGCAACATTTGCTGAGGCGTCCTTGTATCCGAGGGACTTGACTATTCTGCACTGAAAAGGCAAAAGGCAACAGGCAGCAGGCAACAGGCAACAAAAGAGGTTACCATAAAAGGTGTGTGGGTGCACAATCACGTGATTCAATTCAGATAATTATCTTGTAAATTAATTATTCTAAATTCAATTCGAGGTTTTCACGCCCTAAATTACTAACCACGCAGTTATAATATAATGCATAATAGTCTTAAGTGCCTTCAAGGCCATACAATACAACCCAGGAGCAGTTACAAAATATAGCCATGGGGAAGGGGAAAAAAGCAATAAAGTAAACCCCATAAAGCAATAGGTTTAACACAAGTAATAATATAATGGAAATTAAAATAAAAAAAAAGCACGAGTTTAGGGTTACCGAAGGTTTGAGCTTTAACCGGTTGGTTAACCCTGAAAATTGGCAAAGGAAGGATAAACAAAAGGGTGAGTGCATTACAAATTCATTGGCGCTTGAAGCTAACCCTATTTTAATCAAAAAAGGCAAAATAAAATGATATTAAATAAATAAAAATAAAATCAGAAACTTAGCTTTTTCGATCTGGTGTGGCGCGTGTCTGAAGAATCTTGGGGTAACCCTGGAAATTTGCACAACGAAAAGAAATTTTTAGTGTATGAGTGACCTCACGACAAACCTCGCAAACCCTGATTCAGGGCACAAGTTAACCATGGTTAATAAAATAATAAAAAGCTAAATTAATTAATTATTGGTTTTCAACCTAATTAATTAAATCGGCAAAAGTAAGTTTTCGATTAAAAATAATTATACAAAAAATTATGTAAACACTAATTTATAAATTCAATAAGAAATAAACAAACAAAAAGATTATGGTAAAATAAAATAGTAAAAAAAAAGTGTTTTATGTAATAAAATAAAAAACATTTTAGTACATATATAAAAGAGATTAGAGTAAATAATTAACAAACTAAAAAAATAAAAGGAAATAAATAAATAACTAAAAAAGAATTATGCAATAAATAAATTTTTTTAGAAAAAGGACTTAGCAGCGATCCTGTGTGTTGAGCTCCTGAGGGTGTATGGTGAGGTTGCCTTATTAGGTACGCTTGGATCAATCCTTCTGTGAATCTGGTGGCAGAGACTTGAGGATGCAGCGTGGTCTTGGATAGCTTGCATACATGGGATCCTGTGGAAATAAATTGCAAAATAATAGCGTCTGGCCTAGGTATCGAACTAACGTCCCTCAACTCGCCAACGCGCCTCTTTGCCAGTCATGTTGTGTTCGTTAGGTCATATATATGTGCAGCGAATAAAATATAAAAGAAAATCAGAATTTGAAACTAGATAAGCGCGCGTTTTCCATCGTCTTCTTCCCTGCGAATGGCTAGACTTTTAGCTATGATTTTATTCCGTAGCTACAGACTTCTACCTACGGACAAAGCATAGCTACAAGACCTGCAAGTTTAAAGATCAAGAAATACGTAATAGAAATTAACGGCGAAGGTACAGAATGACTCTAAATCGCTTCCTGAGCGCATTGGTATCACTCGTTCGGCCCAATTATCTCTATATCACGAACCCCTAATTTGGAGCTCTAAAACCCTAACCATGGCAAAAGCTTTATCCTGCACTCAGACTCCAATCACATTATCCAGAAAGCATAGAAAACTCATAAAGAATACAGATATGCACTCAAATTGTATTAATTATGCACGAATCAAAGAAAACGAATTCGAATTTATGGGTGCAAACCGTGAACGTGTAGGGGATGGTTCTGTGCGGGTGCGGGCTTGGAGATGATTTTGATAACTTCAGGGAACCCTAAAGAATGGATTGAAGTCTTCAAATGTCCTTGAATTGGCTTCAATCCTTGAATCCGAATTTCACTTCTCTTTGATTTTTGAACATGGAATAAGGTCTCTAATGCTGCCCAAAAAAAACCCCTCTGCCTTTTGGAATGATTGTATATATATATTGGATCAATTAGGTTAAGAAAACTGGAATTGAATCTTATAAAATCCAATATTGCCAATTGATTGGAATTTGATTTTCAATCTTTCCACAATTGGCCAAAATTTGATTTAATTTTTCCAATCTTCATTAGCACGAAATTGGATCACCTATAATGTCTAATTGGTGATTGGATTTGATTAGAAAAATCTCTCCCACCAAATCTTTGATTATTATCTCAATTATTTGATTTATACCATTTTTTAAATGAATAAAAATCAATATAAAATAAAATAAAAATCATAAACTCGTGGAATTAAGATTATATCTTCTTGATGACTTGGAGAGCAAGATTGAATCAAAATAGATTGGGCCCATTTGCAAGAAAACTCATTCTGGACCATATTCTTTCACATTTTCCCTTTAAAATTGGGCAACTTTGACAAGGCACATCTCCCTCAATTTTTAAGATATGAAGGAGTTCTAGGACTTTTTGGAAACCTCAAGATGTCCTCTACAAGCCACTTTCGAAGCTTTTTTCCATTTGAGGATTTTATCTTGATGATATGGGCTTTGACAAAAAACTGCTTTTGGTTGACTTTCAAAAAGGACCTATAATCTTTTGATCCATATCTCTTAAATGAAGCATTTTTAGACTTGGTTTGTGAGAGACAAAATTGTAGAGAATTCAATTTCCTTCAAAATGAGCTTTGGATGGGAAATTAATGATGTTCCATGTGAGAGTTATGGCTGGTCAAAGTTCAGTTGACTTTCTCCTATGAAACCCTAATTTAGAAACTTTTGAATTTGTTGATTTCTGATCTTTTCTTGATGAATCATGATCAACCCTTGATCAAATGATGAATGATACTTCAAAATAAGGTTGTTGACAAAAAATCAAGAGTTTTGACTGTACTTTGACCACAGTTGACTTTTAGGTCAAACTAGTCGACTGTTGACTTTCTGAGTGATTGAGTGGTCAATCCTTGAAGTTGGACCCTTAACTTTGTCATGGAGATAGTTTGAAACATCATAAGCCATATGAAATGTATTAGAGCCTTTGATTCCTTGATTTTCTTCAAGGAAGTCAAAACCCTAATTCCTTGAGCCCTTGTCTAGGAGAGTGTGTCTTTGAGTCTTGAGCTTGAAAAGAGAAATGAGGTGGGCAAATTTTGGGGTATGACAAAAGCTCTCTGCTATTTAGGAGCTAGTGTGAGTTTGAAGCCCCTTTAAATCTGTGAAAAACTCCAATTGGGCGAATTAAGACCAACGAGAATGTCCCTACAACTACCTGAGCATTCTGTTAAGTATCCTATATGTATGCTAGAAAACATTCCTGTTTGAATCGGTCAATTCTATATTCCCACAGACTTCATCATAATGGATATTGAAGAATATTCTTGCATTCGAAATGGGAGAAGAGAAAATTGAATTCATTCTTTCAAAGTGGGAGAAGAGAAAATTGACCGTTGGTGCTATTAGGAAGTGGAAGACCCTTCCTAGCCACTGCTTGTGCTATCATAGATGTAAAATGGGGGAAATTGACTCTCGAAGAGGGAGAAGAGAAAATCCAATTCGTTCTTTCTCAATTCCTAAAAGCACCTACAATAGAAGATACTGAAGGTGGAGAAAAACATAAGAAAGGGGGGGATTGAATTGAGTTCTTCTAAAAACATATTTCCCTTTCTTTAAAATTATTTTCTTTCTTCTTGTATCTCATGTATTGGATATGCTATGAATTACGTAGCGGAAGCAAATTCTGAAGAATAATTGCATAACCAATGAGACGTTTCATTTTAACTTCTAAAGGATATCAGAACTTCTGACTTGCTCGGTACAATTCTGCAAATTAAAGCTTGGAGGTTCTGAGTTAAAATGACATGTGCAAAAAGTAAAAGACGCATATATTTTTATCCTGGTTCACCTTCTAAATAAGGCTACCTCTAGTCCACCTTCTTTAGGTGATTTACCTCTCAATAGAGGTCTTAATCCACTATAACCAAATCATTATTACAACTGCACGAACCTCCATCGTGACTAACAACCTGCACAACCAACTGCTGTGACTAACCATCTGGGCAATGACCCGTTCAGTGATCTCCACGAGATATAACGTTCACTGACTTAGGAACCTTGCACAACAATGCGTTGTGACTAACTCCCTGCACAGCTACCTGCTGTGACTGACTGCAATGGATTGTTCAGTGATCTCCACGAGATATAACATCCATTGACTCCTAAACTTCTGACCTTCAATTGGTCTCCAAGAGATTTCCACAATGACCGCAACCACTGTCTTCTCAAGCATCATACCTTCACTTGGTCGCTTAAGGAATCATTACCAACTTAACTTACATAATGCTTCTTAATAAGCAGATATTCTAATTTCAGACTGAATGACAAGTAATTTGTTTTAGTTGAATAATCATTGAACTCTTCTTGTCTGCATCTTCTGACCAAATCCTTGCTTCTTAATGGTAAGTAGAGAAAGATCCCTGTCTTTCAGTGTTGAGTACTTATTCAAGTTGTTCTTTGTCTTCATTTCTTATGTTAAGCAGATTTAGAATAACAGTTCTCTATTAGATGTTGCTTCTTGTTTTGATCTTCGTTTCTTCAAGTGGATTGATAACATCAGTTCTTATTCAGGATTGCTTCTTGCATTGATCTTCAACTTTCTTATTGAGATTTGCTTCTTTGGTTCTTCTTCCTCTGATCTTCTTCTTAAGCAGATTAAGAATATTAGTTCTTGTTGAGAGTTGCTACTTTGGTTCTTCTTCCTCTGATCTTCTTTTCAAGCGGATTAAGAACACTAGTTCTTGTTGAGAGTTGCTTCTTTGGTTCTTCTTCCTCTTCTATTTACAACTCCTTTTGATTTTAGTAGTTTTTCATTACTACATTTTTCCTGAGCCACATATTTCATAAGAGATGTTACTTCTTTTTATAGATTTGAAATATTGTTAGTTGTCTTGATCTTTGGAATGCGTAATAAATGCAAGCGTGTTTCCTCCGTGCTTCTGTTTTATCCAATGGACTGCATGTAGGTTGCTTCTTCAATCAACCTTGGGAGTTGTTCCTTTTAATTGTTGTCACCGTTTTGCTAATGATGATGTTTGTAACGTTTTTCTTCTTGATTTTGATCCTTTGTGTTTTGTTTGATTTTGCTTGCTGAGCTGAAGGTTATCTTCTGATTCACATGTGACTCTGTTGCTGTTTATCTTTTGTAAGTCACTGCGTTGTAACTCCAAAACTTGTAACTTCAGAACTTCTGATCTGTTACATGCTTGATCTTTTGAGTTTGCAAGGCTTCTTGTTCCTGATTTTTGTTCATTTCCTTTAAAGCTTCTGACATTCTTTTTGATTGAGTTGTTGTATATGTTGTAAAGGACTTTGACACTGTTTCTGCATACTCAATGAAGCCATTAGTAATAAAAGTGTTACTAATAAAATATACGCTTGTTATCATCAAAACTAGATTCTGAACATAGATTCTCAATCTTGTTCCAACAATCTCCCCCTTTTTGATGATGACAAAACCATGTATTTTGATGGAACAATTTTATGAGATAATAATAAATGAGCAATTATATTTCCTCATATTTCATGTTTAATCAAACATCACATTAAGATTTTACTTCTGTTTCCTTTTTGAATGATATACTTTTCTCTTGTTTGCTCATCAAAATATATTTCTCTTCTTCTCCCCATTTTTGTCATAATCAAAAAGCTTGAAGGATTAGGTGCATTAATTTTCTCCCCCTGAATTTGATAATCCTACTAGTTTCTGATTTAAAATAATCTCCCCCTGAGAAGTATGATCTCCCCCTGAAGTTAACTATTTGAAAAAAAAGATTTTTAACTTCGTAATGATCCTTGTTTGGATATATACAAAGTGTTGTCTTTTTGAAAGTTTTTGTTTTGGAAAAACAGTGATATGTGAAACATTTGTTGTTTTGTTTGATTTGAGCAAGCAATTAGGAGATCTACCCTAAGTTCGTAAGGTCCTTTCCTATTTTCTTTTAGAAAATTTTCCTTGAATGGATACAGAAGAAGAAATTTGAATCGTATTTGAAACAATAGAATTGATTTTGAAAAGAGTAACAGAGGGATTACCCTAAGAGGTGCAGGTGTGATTGTGTTTTATTTTCAGATATTTTGTCTTTGAAATTAGTGATCTAGCGCTTCAGTTATTATTCTTGCCATACACGCAATTTTATATGTATAGAAATTAAAGTGCGGGAATGTAAAATGCGGAAAATAAATCTACGCTATTACATCAATTGTGCGAGAAATGTAAACTACGCTATTTACATGAATTTGACAACCTATACACTTATCTATGAATTTAAATTGCAATAAGATAAAAGGAAAATATTTTTGGATTTTTGGATGGTTGATTTTAATTAAAATTAATGCATAATTAATTTAATTAAAAGGTTAGGAATTTAGAAATAAAATTTAAACCTAAAAAATTAAGTCTAAAATATGTCCAAATTGTGTGTTAATTAATTTTAAAATAAAATTAATTTTTTTGTGATTTTTTGAAATTGTTTTGGAGATTATTAAGTTAATTAACATATAATTATACAAATAATTATACAAATAATTATACACATAAATTAAAATTAAAGAGAAAAATATCCTAAATATGTACAAAATTAATTTATAATATATAAACTTAATTTAATAAAAAGAAACTATTTTTTTGATAGGTTAGAAATAATTAATATAGAAATATATGAATATATATTAATTAATTAAACAAAATATTTTAATTATTAAGAAAAATAAAATATTTTTGTGTCAAAAATTAATACAATATTTTATCAACCTAAAAATATTTTTTTCATATTTTTCTGATTTTTAAAACTATTTTTAAATAATTTTGCAAAGAAAATTAAATAAAATAGAAAAATAAATTAAAACTGTGATCCTGTGTGGTAGGCTAGGGTGTCCATGGTATGGTTGCGTGTTTTGATGCGTTTGATGGACAATCAGATTGATCCAATGGCTATAAGAGAGAGATCACATGATATTATGGTGTAACTGATTGCACTGAATTCAAAGAGAATTCAAAATTCTGACTGGGCCCACACGCGCCAAAACTGGCCAATGAAGAAGCAAGGACTGGCCACGCAGGCAGTCAAACTTTCAACGCCACTATTCATCTTCTTCTTCCTTTTTCCTGCGGATTTCGCTGCCGATTTAGCAGCCGATTTACCTGCTGATTTTTCTTCCTTTTTCCATACTTCTTGGAACCTGCAAAAACGTGAGAATAAATCCACAAGAACAACCCAGATCCACTAAATGGCATGCTGGGAGTTCATTGGTGGTGTTAGTTTCGATTGAAACTTCCTCCATCTAGGAAAACGAAAGCTTCACATCTTTGAAGCTCAAAAATGGTGGAGCTTCAAAATCACGTTAGGGCTTGCATGTAACCACCCAGATCTACTCTATATCATGCTATGAGTCCATTCAAAGGGTTAGTTTGCATTATAATTAAGTGTGCATAAGAAAACGAAAGCTACATAGTTATGAACATGAAGATGATTATGCACATGTTTGAGGTCGTTTCAATCACATGCTATGGTTCAATCCTCACCTATGATGTTATACAAGAGTAATAGAATGATTATTTTGTATTGATAGTGGCTGGAAATATGAAAACGAAAATTACAAGTAGTTTGATATTTTTTTGAACATTTGTGAGTTTCTTGGCTATTCTTTGATGGATTTTCGTGTATCTCCTCTTACTGAAGTGTGCTAAGCATTATATAAGCAATAGAGTGCTGAAATCTTAAGCTACCAAACTCTTGAGTGTCTTTGAACTTTTGGTTTTTTTAATAATAAAAAGTTTGAATTTCTTGGCCATGGCTCCAATTTTCTTCACCCCTCTTGCTATAGGCCTACTATACATCTCTATGCTGCAGAGTTTGAATCAATTTTGATGGCTCATGCTAAGGAAAAAAGCTTTGGATAATTGTCTTGAACCATTTCTTTTTTAATTTAATTTTAAATGTAATAAAATTAAATTAAAAAAGAAACAAAAATGTCATGGGCCTAATGTTGGTCATGGGAGCCCTTTAACATCATTAGAAACATGTTTGAATCATGAATACTTGGCCTCTTTTGGAAAAAAAACATTTTTGATCAATGTTGGTTTCATGCATTTTCCAAAAAATAGCCAACTTTAACAAGGCATAACTCCCTCAATTTTGATCATATGAAGGAGTTCTTGTACTTTTTAGAAACCTCAAGATGTCCTCTACAAGCTACTTTGGAAACTTTTTTGCATTTGGAGAAGTTATCTTGATGTTATGGGCTTTGACAAAAAACCACTTTTCGTTAACTTTGAAAATGACCTGTAATGTCTGAGTTCATATTTTCCAAATGGTAAATCCAATGACCATGGGATCAATTTCATTTGAAAGATAATTGAATTTCCTTCAAAATAAGCTTTGGTTGGAATTTTTTGAATGAACGAGGAGAGAGTTATGGCCGGTCAAAGTTCAGTTGACTTTTTAGGAGAAAACCCTAATTTTGAAACTTAGGGTTTTTTTGATTTCTGAACTTTTCTTGATGAATTATGATCAACCATTGATCAAATGATGAATCTTTTGACAAAATATGGATGTTGACAAAAAATTTCATTTTTGACTGTCTGTTGACTTTTCGGTCAAACTGGTCGTCTGTTGACTGTTTGAGCTGCTGAGTGTGCGTCCGAGTGAATCGAAGTTTGAAAATTTGTCTGATGGTACTTTGAGACATATGGAGATCCATGAAATCAATTTGAGGTCTCAAAAAACTTGTTCTCCTGAAAAAAACAAAAACCCTAATTAGGGACTGTTTGTGTAGGAGACAGTTAAGCGTACCTGATTTTTGTGCAGTGTTGAGTCTCTGCTGATCGTGTGATTATCGGAGAATCGTGCTGTCATCGGGTTTGACTGTTAACTGGCTGTTCGGGTATTAACATAGTAGTTAAAGGGAAAACTTAACAGTTAAAGTTAATTTTTCTTTTGTTTTTGTTGTGTTAATGGTGAAAAATTATTTACATGATTTGTTAGAAAAACACAAACATACTAAATAATTAAAATATACCGTACGCTAGGGGTGATCGTATCCGAACCAATCCAAAAGGAAAACCGCAAACCGAACCAATCCAAACCGAAAACCGCAAAAACCGCATTTGGTTTGGATGGTTTTGGATGGTTTTTGGGCCAAACCGCACGGTTCAGTTCGGTTTGCGGTTTTCATTTCACAAAACCGAACCAAACCGAACAGAACCGCATATTTAACTAAACTTTTGAATTTCTATAATTAATTTATTATATTTTCAATCCAATTGCAATATTGTACACTCACGTCACGTGACTCACTATTCCTTCATTCTTCCTTCCTATTCAACATTTCAACTTCATTCTCTGATTTCTCTCTCACTCATTCTAGAGAAGCATTTGGTGTATATGTAGTACTGATAATATTTAGTCCTGAAGTTGTAATGTTGTATTAATATTTAGAACTGAAGTTATCTGATACTTGTATATGTAGTATGTAGTTTATTAGTATGAAAAACTGAATATAGTATGTAGTATGAATAACTGAAGTTATATTAGTAATTTAGTATGTAGTATATGTAAAATACATAGTATGGTACTGTAAAATACATGATACACTTATATGGTAGTAATTTTGGTGTAAAATACTTATATGGAAGAATGAATTTTTTTGGTGTAATTAGTATGAAAAACTTCTTTTTAATGGTATTGTAATATATGTAATATATGTAATATATGTAATATATGTAATATATGTATGGAAGAATGAATTATTTTCCTTTTTTTTTATTTCAGTACATTTTTATTTGATGGTGTAAACCGCAGCCCACCGAACCGATCCTAACCGCATTGGTTTGGTTTGGATTGGTTTGGATGACTTCTTAAAAATTAACCGAACCAAACCGAACCGCATGCATTTTTATCTCGCGGTTAGGATGACTTTTATACTCAAAACCGAACCAAACCGCACCGCGAACACCCCTACCGTACGCAAACGAAATTACCGATAATAAAATTGAAAAGGATTTAATGCACAGAAATAAATATTTAACTAGCAATAAACACACATAATATTATCTCGATAACTAAACGACAATATAACAGATAGTATAATATTTAATATTGACGGTACAAATATTACAGAAAAAATGTAACGAACAGTACAACAAATATAATGAACGGTACATTGTTTGAAAGCGAAAGATACGAAAAACTTTAAATATGACGATTAAAGACCCATGCTATAAACAACAGAAAGTAGATGCACGGAAGTGTAAGCATCCCAGGTCCGCATTTTTCAGGACTATGCAGACAGAAAAAGGACATGATCACCGTAAAAACAGTGATGACCATAAGAAAAAACGTATCCATCCACTTTGCCATTTTTGCCGGGGAAGAAAAGAAAATAATTAGGAGATAGAAATTTGGAAAATGAGTGAAATTTGATGTGAGAATTTATGGAAAAAATGAGGGGTATATATAGAGTGAAAAGAAGGATAGAGACGTTGGGGAATGAAGTGATACCATACAAAAAAGGAAAATTTGAGTGGTAGTAGGATTTGAAAGAAAGTGTATGGTAGGGTTTGAAAAGAAAGATGTATAGAATAAAGTTAGGATTTGATTTGAAAGAAAGAGATTTGAAAAGAAAGGAAGAGATTTGAAAACAATAATATAGTACAAAAATTAGTGGGAAACAAAACCAATGATAAATTAATTGTTACCAGTACAGTTTGAATCCCTGGACTCTGCGCCTGCAAAAATTTAATTCTGTACCAATTGCGTCAGTACTATTTATCTGCAAATAAATCTCAAATAAACAGCGTGTTGTGAAGTGATAAACAGTACTTGGTGTTTGTGTAAGAATAAATTCAACAGCGAACCAAAATACCGTATAAAAAATATTCTAAAAGTTGATCGTTATGGAACCGTCCGAGGTTACCGCTTTGAAAGTTGATCGTTATGGAACCGTCCGAGGTTACCTCTTTGAAAGTTGATCGTTATGGAACCGTCCTAGGTGTCCGCTTTAGATTTTTGAAGGTTGATCGTTACAGAACCGTCCGAGGTGTCTGCTTTTAGATCTTTGAAGATTGACTGCTTTAAGGAAGCGTCTGAGGTATCGACTTAGATCTGAAGGATTTGAAGTTGTTTATTCGACTGTAATATAGTCTGGAAGCGTCAGAATGAGTCGCCATTAGACCGTATTTGCTTTGCTTGTTTTGAGTTGATAGGTGGTTTGGAAAGAGAGAACTCTTCAGTTTGAATCTTTGGTTCTGAGAAGAATGCCTGTCTGAATATAACCCAGGAAAATATTGCATGTGATCGAGAATAACTTGCTGAGGATATTCGTTTACCTGAAAACCAAGTTATTGACATGCAATACCATGATTTATGTAATGTATATGTTGAAATTCTCAAACTAAGTTAGAATCGTGCATGTTATGTATGTGTTTGTCATGAATCATTATATGCTATGCATGAATATGTGTATGATGTATGCAGTATGGACATGACTTATGCAGTTTAGAGCGTATCAAACTTCTGGTTGGGAAAATAAATCCCTGCTTGTTATTTTGGAAACGAAGGTATTATGATCGTTGATGATCTTTGCTATCTTGTTCGAGTATACTCAGCTGGGGGAACTTCCTTACGGACCAGGATGCTCTGTTGAGGGATCTTTGACTACCGCTTGAGGATGAAGGTAATTTGAAAATTCTGATTTTGATGCACCTTGAATGGGAATGAAAAAGATGTGTAATCCTCCGATGCACTATTTGATCAAGCCTTGGTGTGGAGGATCACACCTTCTGGGGATAGTGATCTTGAACAGCCCTGCTGAGGAATAAGGTTTCTCGAATCACTTTGTTGGAGAGAAAAATCTCATTGAGGATTCTGCTGAGGAACGTATCTCTGTTGGGGAACTTTTCTTCTGATGCTGGTTTCGGGATGATGTCCAGATGATTGGGACATTACCTGAATGCTACTCCTGTTTTTCTTATAAACATCAATCATATTCAAATGCATATATTCATTCAAAATTATCATGGGGACGTTTACGTATTCAAAACAGAAAAAGTGAAAACATTGATTTTGAGCATGAGCTGTATTGATTTTAAAGAGAGCCATAATAGGCTAATTAGTATAAGGAGACAAAAATCCTAGTAGTAGGAAATTGTCATAAAACTTCGAAAAGTACTTATAAAGGAAAATAGCTATGTGAACAATCCAGTCAAGTTTCAACTCTGCTATTGCCAATCTGTCTTCGAGTATCTCATCCCTCACTTGTTGGAAGAAAATGATTGGACTGATTGGTGCCTTTGATGTGTTGAACCTTGAAGGTGAGTAGGTAGCCAAACGGGACATAGTCGTACGCTTTATTCCCTAACTTTTGCCTAGGCTGCCTTTTCAGGTTTTCAGCCTACCAGGATAATTATTATTATTTTTTAGTCTCTAATTTTTGCTTGGATCGCCCTTTCAGGTTTTCAATCCACCGAGACGCTCATTTTTGCCTAAGTCGCCCTTTCAGGTTTTCAACTTAGCGAGCTTTTTCTTTAAGCGAAGTACTTTTTGACTATGTCCGCATTTACAGGGTGTGGAAAATCCTCGCCGTCCATAGTGGTAAGCAACATGGCTCCGCCGGAGAATACTTTCTTGATTACAAATAGTCCCTCATAAGTGGGAGTCCACTTGCCCCTGGGGTCGCCCTGTGGTAAGATGATGCGTTTTATAACCAAATCACCGATTTGATATGCCTGACTTTTGACTTTCTTGTTGAAGGCCTTGATCATACGTTTTTGGTATAACTGGCCATGACAAATAGCCGCAAGCCTCTTCTCATCAATCAAATTTATCTGGTCCAACCGAGTCTGAATCCAATCGTCTTCGTCTAGATCGACTTCTTTCATAATCCTTAGGGAAGGAATCTGAATTTCAATTGGAAGAACTGCCTCCATACCATAGACTAAGGAAAATGGAGTTGCCCTTGTTGAAGTACGTGCTGAGGTGCGATAACCGTGAAGAGCAAAAGGTAACATCTCATGCCAGTCTTTATAGGTTACTGTCATCTTTTGTATGATCTTATTGATCTTCTTGTTGGCAGCTTCCACAGTGCCATTCATCTTTGGTCGATATGGGGATGAATTATGATGTTTGATTTGGAACTGCGTGCAGAGTTCGGTAATCATCCTGTTATTTAAATTTGTGCCATTGTCTGTGATGATCCTTTCAGGGATGCCATACCGACAAATGAGATTGTTCTTGATAAATCGGGCCACCACATTCCTGGTGACAGAAGCAAATGAGGCTGCCTCTACCCATTTTGTGAAGTAGTCAATAGCGACCAGGATAAAACGATGTCCGTTGGAGGCAGTAGGCTTGATTTCTCCAATCATATCGATTCCCCACATTGCAAAAGGCCAAGGAGCCGTCAGAATGTTTAATGGGACTGGAGGTACATGTACTTTGTCGGCATATATATCTGGCATTTGTGACAAGTTCTGGAGTGATGATGGCAGTCTGTCTCCATGGTAGACCAATAATAACCTGCTCTTAAGATCTTTTTAGCCATTGTATGTCCACTTGAATGAGTACCAAAGGCACCATCGTGTATATCTTCCATAATCTGTTCCGCTTCCTTCTTGTTCACACACCGAAGCAAAGTCGAGTCATGGTTGCGTTTGTACAGGATTCCATTACTTATAAAGAATTTAGCAGCAAATCTTCTTAGAAACTTTCTATCATTAATGGATGCCCCTTCAGGATACTCCTGGGCTTCGAGGTATCTTTTTACTTCATGGAACCATGGTTTTTCTTCCACTCCTTCGGTATCAATCTCATTGCAATAGGCTGGTTCATCTTGTCTGTAAATGTTAATCATTGGCGCCTCATTGTCCCACCTGACTTTGAACATAGATGACATGGTAGCTAGGGCATCAGCTAGTTGATTTTCTTCTCGCGGGATATGTTCAAAAGTGATTTCTTCAAAGTAAGGAATCAAACTCAGCACATATTCTTTGTAAGGAATTAGATTCGGGTGCTTCGCGTCCCATTCCCCTTTGACTTGATAAATTACAAGGGCCGAGTCTCCGTAGACCTCCAGGAACTTGATTCTCAGATCGATTGCAGCTTTGAGACCCAGAATACATGCTTCATACTCGGCTATATTGTTAGTGCAGTTGAAACATAATCTGGCAGTGAATGGTGTATGTCCTCCTGTAGGAGAAACGATTACAGCTCCGATGCCATTGCCAAGCGCATTAGAGGCTCCATCAAAAACCATAGTCCATCGGGATCCTGGCTCGGGTCCTTCCTCCGGTCCTGGTTGTTCGTAGTCAGTAACTAGCATAATATCTTCATCTGGGAAGTCAAAGTTCAATGCTTGATAATCATCCACTGCTTGATGAGCCAGATGATCAGCTACCACACTTCCTTTGATTGCCTTTTGCGAAGTGTACTGGATGTCATACTCTGTTAAGATCATTTGCCATCTTGCTATTCTTCCAGAGAGAGCAGGTTTTTCGAACACATATTTGATAGGATCCATTTTGGAGATCAGGAAAGTGGTATGGTTTAGCATATACTGTTTTAGTCGGAGAGCCGCCCATGCCAAGGCACAGCAAGTTTTCTCGAGCAGTGAGTATCTTGTTTCACAATCGGTAAACTTTTTACTAAGATAGTAGATTGCATGCTCTTTTCGGCCAGACTCGTCATGTTGCCCCAGTACACACCCCATTGAATCTTCTAACACTGTTAGGTACATTATCAGAGGTCTTCCTTCCATTGGTGGTAACAAGATTGGTGGTTTTTGAAGATATTCTTTGATCTTATCAAAGGCTAATTGGCATTTGTCGTTCCATCTTTCCACTTGATCTTTCTTCAACAATTTGAAGATTGGCACACAAGTAGTAGTCATATGGGCAATAAATCTGGCGATGTAGTTCAGACGTCCCCAGAATCCTCTGACTTGTTTCTCGGTACGGGGTATGGGCATTTCTTGAATGGATTTGACCTTGGCAGGATCAACTTCAATACCCTTGCTGCTGACGATGAAACCTAAGAGTTTACCGGATCTTACTCCAAAGGTACACTTGTTCGGATTCAGTCGCAACCTGTACTTCCTGAGTCTGTCAAACAGCTTGTGCAGATGACCCAGATGTTCTTCTTTGGTGTTGGCCTTTGCAATCATATCATCCACATAAACCTCTATTTCCTGATGAATCATATCATGGAACAGAGCTACCATTGCACGCTGATATGTTGCTTCTGCATTTTTTAAACCAAAGGGCATTACTTTGTAACAAAAGGTTCCCCAGGGTGTTGTGAAGGTTGTTTTTTCCATGTCTTCGGGCGCCATCTTGATTTGGTTGTAACTTGAGAATCCGTCCATAAAGGAAAATACCTTGCATTGTGCAGTATTGTGAACCAGTACATTGATGTGAGGTAAAGGGAAATCATCTTTGGGGCCTGCCTGATTCAGATCTCTGTAGTCTACACACATTCTGACTTTCTCGTCTTTTTTAGGCACAGGCACAATGTTAGCTATCCATGGAGGATAACTCACAACTTTTAGAAAACCAGCATTGAATTGTTTCTCAACCTCGTTTTTAATCTTCTTGGACATGTCGGGCCTACTTCTCCGAAGTTTTTGCTTAACTAGAGTGCTCCCTTCTTTGATCGGCAGGCGATGGACCATAATATCCGTGTCGAGGCCAGGCATATCTTCATAGGACCAAGCGAATATCTCAACGTAGTTTTGTAACATTTGAATCAGTCTTTGCTTGACACTTTCTTCTAAATCAGCCCCTATCTTGACTTCTTTCTTTTCTTCGTCACTGCCAAGGTTGATAACCTCAATTGGCTCTTCATGCGGCTGTATGGTCCTTTCTTCTTGTTCTAATAGCCTTGCAAGTTCCCTAGGTACTTCACAATCTTCCTCACTTTCGTCCTCAGTTTGGTAGATCGGATTTTCAAAGTCATGACTGGCAATAGCAGAATCGTTATCAACAGGATCCAGAGTGAATGTGAATCTGCATTTATTACGTGGGTGTGTGTAAGAACACATAGCTATTTGAAAATGAATAAAGTAAAGAAAGAAACAAAAGGATCGCAAAATTTGAATATGCAAACGTCCCATGATTTTATTGAATGAACATATGATCATGGTATGACAAACCCTTATAAAAAGGACCAGTGTGCTTCGGGCAAGGCACCTGGCTTTTAAGTTCATGGTTCGATAGTACAGGAACCATTTTTATTTTTGAACATATAAACAACGCAAACAGGAAATTGCATTTACTCCTGATCAGAGGAGATAACATCTTCGGCTTCCCAGTTGTTCAATCCATTGTTGTGGGTAGGGAATATCCAGTTGCTCCAGTTGCAGTTGTCTTCTTTGTCTTCCACAGCATTGACTTCTTTGGTGACGAGATGAGCTGTTGATCCTTCAGGATGAGGAAGATGCTCTGTTGGATATGAGAGCCTAGGCTGAGGTACCTCTGTTGGTTGAGAGAGATACTCGATAAGATCGTCCCATCCAGTTGGGATGATGTCTTTGATAGAGACTTGTGCACTCTGGGTAGTAGTGTACTTTGCCAGAAAATCATTCTCGTCATTTGGCGTTTCCCAGAATTCTTCAGGAGTGACAGGGCTTGTGATTGTCATATTGTCTTCGAAATGTTCATCCCATTCAGTTGGGGTGATGTCTTCAATAGCGATTTGCGAGCTCAGGGGAGCGGAATACTTCACCATAAAGTCGTACTTGCCACTTGGTTCTCCCAGTGTATCCCATACTTCTCTTGGAATAAGTGGATTTTAGTATTGCTTAGCAATGGAACCTGTGATGCTTATGTCATCTTCAAACTGATCATCCCATCCAATTGGAACAATGTCTTCAATGGCAATAAAAGAACTCTGAGGAGCAGTGTACTTCACTAGAAAGTCGTACTTGCCGCTTGGTTCTCCCAAAGTATCCCAAACCTCCTTGGAAACGGGTGGAACTTTGTCGTCTTCAATAGCATTTACTCCTTGGCTGATGAAATGTGACATTAATCCTCCAGAACGAGGACTTTGATCATTCTTCGGAGTTCCATTAGCATAGCCCAGACCTAGCTTATCGAACTTGTAAGGTACGTCAAGGAGTTGTCCCCATACTGTGCAACCACCCTCTTCGATCACAGCCTTAACATCTTTGAGAGAAGCCATAGTCGGAGTTATTCTCGTAGCAGGAGTAGCAGAAATATGTTTGGCAGTAGAGATAGCTGGAGGGACCACCTCAAAAGATTAGCAGGGGGTTTCGATGAATTCTCCATCCACCTCAACATACTTGGAGTTACTCAGGTGGCTAACCACATATTCTTCTTCGCCATAAATCGTGACGACCTTGCCTTTTATCGGGTATTTTAACTTCTGATGCAGGGTAGAAGTTACAGCGCTTGCCCCATGTATCCAAGGGCGTCCTAGTAAACAGGAGTATGCTGGATGAATTTCCATCACGTAAAAGGTAGAATCAAAGATCTGAGAGCCCACTCTGATTGGGAGCTTAACTTCTCTGTATACTGTTCTTGTTGACCCGTCAAAGGCTCTTACCACAACATCGCTTGGTTGTAACACAACTCCTTCGAAGTCAAGTTTTTCCAGTACTACTTTTAGTAACACATTTAACGAGGAACCATTGTCTACCAGCACATGAGACAAAGTGGTGCCGTTACATTCGATAGAGATGTGCAGGGCTTTATTGTGATTTTTCCCAGCAGGGGTTAAATCAGCATCAGAGAAACCGAGACCATTATCCACTGTTAGACTGGCAACACAATTTTCAAATTGGTCGACTGAAATCTCATGTGGTACATGTGCAGCTTTCAAGAACTTCATCAGGGTCTTGGCATGAGCTTCTGAATACTTCAGCAGAGACAACATTGAAATCTTTGAAGCAGTGTGCCCCAGTTGTTCGACAATATTGTAATCACTTTTGCAGATGATTTTCAATATTTCCTCCATTTCTTGCCTCGACGGATCTTCAACAGTGACTTCCACAGGTACTTGAACTGGTTCAACTAGTGGCTCTTTGCCTTGAGCGTTGATATTTTGATTAGGAACTGGAACCTGGACTGGATTAGTAGCAACATTTGGAGAAATTTCTGGTGAAAAGATCCTTCCGCTTCTTGTAATCTTACTAGTCCCCACAATATTATCAACAGTTGGAGTAGTAAAATTCATGGCCTCTTCAGTCAAGGTGTCTTGCTTAACTCCGTGGACATAAACATTAGCGTCATAACTCCACGGGACAGCTTTGTTTGAGGAATATGGAAATGGAGCCGGATGGGTGATGATTACAAATGCCACTCTGGGTGCAGCAGAAATTTTGAAGGGAGCTTTGGTAGGGATTTTCAATGGTATGTTAGAAACCACTGAGACGTCCTCTATCTTCATCCCATTTGAAAAAACTTCGCATTAATTGTCTATAAAAGGGAGCTTCTCAAACACAATGATACGACGATCCATCCACTTTTGAATTCCTCTTTTCAGATTCTCACAACCATTGGGTAGTGTCATACCCCAATTTTTGACCCTAAGATCCTATATCATTCATATCCCAATCACTAATCAAGAGCTTCACTTGGAAGTTTTGTTTATGGTGTTCCACTCATCTCATCAATAAGAGGGACCATCAAGCACCAATGATTGTTTATCTTGTATGCATATTATACTAACCCAAATACCAAAAACATTGCTTTGTTTCTTTGTAGGCTTTTGTTTTGTAGGTACCAAGCCAAGACATGCAATAAACAAGGCATTTTTCAAATTTTTGACTGATGAAATCGATTTCCCTACTGGGTAAATCGATTTCCCTGCAGCAATCTTCAACAAAATCACATTCTGGACAGCATGAAATCGATTTCCCTCCTGGGTAAATCGATTTCCCTAGTGTATTTTGCGCCAAATTCTCTTCTGGAACAGAGTGAAATCGATTTCACTCCTGGGGAAATCGATTTCCTTAAGGCGAAATTCAAAAAAAATAAAGAGGGAAGCTTGATTTGATTTTGGCACCTATTTTCTTTGACCATTTTAGTCATTTTACCAATTTTCCACCTCATCAAAATAATTCTCTTCATTAAACCCACTTAAACCCCATTTTACCACTTTTTACCATTTAATTGCCACTTTAATCACCAATTAAACACAAGCTAATTACCAAATGAAAAAAGACCAAATTACCACTACTCTTGCTCTCATCCTATAAATAGAGCCCACTACTCTCTCATTTCTCAAGCTTTGAGAGCCAACAAATCCCTTGCAATTTCTCTCCTCATCCTTACCAAAATTCACCAAAGCTCTTTTTCCTTCATAAAATTTGTGAATCACATCTTGAACCTCACAAATTTTGAGCTAAACCACCATCCATTTCACTCTTTTTTCTTCAATTGTTGAGAGATCAAGATTTGTGTTGGTGATTCTTGAAGTAGATCTAAGTTTTGTTCAAGATTTGGTAATTTTCATCATCCTTTTTCATCTATCATAATGTGATTCCTTTGTGCTTGTGTGTGATGCATCTTTGATGCTATATTGGTGCTAATTGATAGTAATTTGATGGAAAATTCGTGCTCAAGTTGATGTGTGATCATAAGGTGTTTGTATATTTGTTCAAATCAAGTTTCATGCCTTTAAATGCTGTTTTTGCTGAAATTTACACTGAGGAAATCGATTTCCTTAAGGCTGAAATCGATTTCCTGCTGAACGTAACTTGTTTTTTTGAAAACTGCACTATGGAAATCGATTTCCCCCTGCATGAAATCGATTTCCAGCAGGCAGAATGTGGTTTTTTGCCTTTTTTGTGCTTGTTTTGGCTTCCTTCTTCCTACACTTCATTAATATCATTGGATCTAGGGTGTTGATAGGTTTGAAATGACCTAATCCACCAAAATGGATGAATGATATTAATGATAGTGTGAGTTGATTATCTTTTGTGTTTTCATTCTTATTTTCATCTTATTTTTCTTTTGATCGATGAAAGTCTTAATATCTTGAGAATTCTATGGATTCTTGATGAAGACTAGATCAATTTGTTTTCATTCTTATCTTTTCATCTTACTTTCTTTTGATCGATGAAAGTCTTGACATCTTGAGAATTATATGGATTCTTGATGAAGACTAGATCAATTTGTTTCCATTCTTATTTTCATCTTATCTTTCTTTTGATCGATGAAAGTCTTGACATCTTGAGAATTCTATGGATTCTTGATGAAGACTAGATCAATTTGTTTTCATTCTTATTTTCATCTTACTTTCTTTAGATCGATGAAAGTCTTAATATCTTGAGAATTCTATGGATTCTTGATAAAGACTAGATCAATTTATGTTTCCATTCTTATCTCTTTCTTCTTGTTTTCTTTTGATCGATGAAAGTCTTGATATCTTGAGAATTCTATGGATTCTTGATAAAGGCTAGATCATTTCTTCTTCTCCTTCTTATTTCTTTTGATTGATGATCTTGATACATGGAGAGTCCTCCTACATTTGTCCCGACTCGATAAAAGATCAAATATGGAAGAGAAGTGTATGCGGTGATTTAAGACTTGTGGAGGTATTTATCGTGTGGTCACTATGATTTTTATCAAGCTTCTGATAAACCTCCATTGAATTTAAATCCGAGTACATCATTCACTCACCATCGATCTTCATTACTAACTTTGATAACATACTTGACAAGTTTCAAGATGGTTATCTTTAACATTTAACCACTAACTTTAATTTCCGCCATTTATTATACCGCTCTTTATATTTCTCGCTTTATCGCTTTATTTTATCATTTCATCATATTTACATTCCGCCATTTTCTCTTTGTCCATTTGGACGTTTATAATTCCGCTATTTTCCCTTTGTCCACTTGGACATATGTTTATGCTTCCGCTATTTTCCTTTTGTCCACTTGGACTATACTTTACTTTTATGCTAAAACACTAATAAACAACCAAAATCTAAAAAACACTTAAGGCTCTCTTTTGGACTATTGGTTACTATCCCTAGCATTTTGGAGATTTGGACTTATGGACTTAGTGTCTCTGGATTCTTATTCTGTTATTACTCTGCTGTTATTCTGTCTGTCTGGCATTGGATTGTTGTCTTTTTGTATGTGCAGGTATTTCCTTGAAAGCCCTTGATGGTTAATTCCAAGGCATTGAGATAAGGATTTTACCTGAAAACAGCCGTTACTCTGCCGATTTTCGTCAGAATCTTAATGTGCTTAATGAAAAAATGGTGCTAAGACAATAAGTTCATCTGGATCTCCCAAGTGTTAATGTGTTGGTATTGATAATTCCAAAAGATGGGAAATCTACCTTGATTCATAATGTCAAGTGTTGGCTTCTTATTTCGGTTAGACCGTTGTTTTCCTTAGCTTTTATTTTTCGCAATAGGATAGCCTCTTCATCTCCTCCCCTTCTTAAATTTTCAAAATCTTCTCCCTTTTTCAAAAACCTTCTTATGTTTGCAACCTTTTCAAAACCTCTTTCTTTAAAAAATCTTTTGCCCTTAGTGGCCTTTTTCTTCAAAGTTTAGACACCGTTAATTGTCGAAACGAGTGGTTATACCCCACGATTTTGAAATTGATTGATATAATGAGATCTTTTCCGCGTGAGAGAGCTAGTGGCATACTCGTCGATTTTATCCGAGTTGGAGCCCTTCTTTCATTAGCGATGCAAAGAACTCGTTTGTTCTCATGCTCAAGATCAATGGCTGAGTATTTCTCTCCAACGACGATAAAGTGTTTATTCGTTTTAAAAATGTTTTTCCCAAAAAGCGGAACTACATTAGCTCTGACTTCTCCATTGCACCGAGGAGGTATGTAGGCCCAAAGCTTAACGCTTTGCCGAGCTTATTTTAAAAATAAAACAAACCCTTTTTTAGCACACACACACAGATTTTCAAAAAGGTTCCTGTGGAGTACCACAGATATGAGGGGTGCTTTAAACCTTCCCCTCATATAATCAACACCCGTACCTGAGATCTCTTTCTTGTTTTAAAAACAAAACTTTGGGTTTTACGTTCTTTTCCCTTTTCCTTTGAAAAAATAAAGCGCGGTGGCGATTTCAAACGGAATATTGATTCGAGTGAATCCCATGGCTTCGATATCAGATTTTCCCCGCTACAGAAAAATGGCGACTTCACTTTGTTTATCTGTGTGCTTTTATCTGTATATATTATTGTGTGCTTTGTTTGTTTATCTTCTTTTTTTTCTTTTTGGTGCTCGATGGTTCCTCTGTGATGAGATAAAGTTCTAACCCGAACTTTGGTGAGTAACTTGAGATAGGAGGTGGTAAGACCAATAGTCGCATGTCAGGAGCAATCCTTACCATGAGCGTCATATGGTGGAACCCCAATCAGTGGAGGCCTCGTGGAAGGTAGTAGAGGTTGTTACGAACCATCGTGATAACGCTATTACTTTCAATAGTGAGTGTCCGTAGAAGCTGAATGGCCTAGAACCTTTTTAACCCATCTAAGCCTTTTTAGGATGTAGTGCAGAAACAAGATCAAGTACCAATTTGAGCTTGTTGTCATGCGATACTACGCTCAGACGAGGTCTTTTTAGGCATATTATTGGCGCCCATGAGCAATTGTGCGTGCCGGTAATATCCGATAGAAGATTGAAAACTCTGGGAACCTTTGTAGAACCCGATTGGCAGGTACAAAATTCCCTAGAACACACCTTGTGGGATGGGTAGACCCATGGCTCCATGCTCGTGACGTCGAACCTAAGAACCTGGACTGTGTGATTTTGTGTGATTTGATGTGATCTTGTGTGCTCTTGATTGTGATTGATGCATAAACCATGCATTCATGCATTCATAAAAATGACATTCACAAATGGTTTTCAAGGAACTTAGAGACATTTTTTGTAAACATCACAGGTACCATGGATCAAAAGAGAAGCATCAAGAAGTACACTTTCCGGAATTCAAGTGCAAAGGAATTGAAAGAGCTAGCAACTTTGGTTCCTAATCTTGACAACTTCAAAAACCGTTATGGGAAATTGATCTCTATCTTGAAGACCAAAGTGGAAAAAGGGATTCTTGAGACTCTTGTGCAGTTTTATGACCCGGTTTATCATTGTTTCACCTTTCCCGATTATCAGCTTATGCCCACTTTGGAGGAGTATTCTTATTGGATTGGTTTGCCAGTTACGAATGATATACCGTTTAGTGGTCTGGAGAAAGAGCCCCAGGTTGATGAGATAGCAGAGCTTCTTCATTTGAAAATATCAGATGTGAAAGCAAACATGACTAAAAAAGGAGGAATTTGGGGGTTGACTTCCAAGTTCTTGATTGGAAAGGCTTCTATGTTGGCTAGTAAAGGAAGTATGATTGCTTTTGAGACATTTCTGGCCTTGCTCATCTATGGTTTGATACTCTTTCCCAACATTGACAACTTTGTTGATGTTAATGCTATTCGGATTTTCATGATTGGGAATCCTGTGCCTACTTTGCTTGGGGATACTTATCATTCCATTCACCATAGGAATGATAAGAAAGGTGGACTTATCAACTGTTGCACTCCGTTGCTCTATAAGTGGTTTATTTCGCACTTACCTCAAGCTAAGAGTTTCTTGAACAATCCTGATGGTCTCTCATGGTCTCAGAAGATCATGCCTCTTACTAATGGGAATATCCATTGGTACAATCCTGCTTATGACATTGGTGAGATTATTGATAGTTGTGGAGAATTCCCTAATGTACCTCTTCTTGGTATACAAGGAGGAATTACCTACAACCCCATTCTTGCAAGGCGTCAATTTTGCTACCCCATGAAGGAGAGACCCGCTAATATTCTTGTGTCAGGAATCTTCTATCTTAATCAAGATGGAAATTCGGATATGAGAAATCGGTTTGTGCGTGCTTGGCACCATGTTGATAGGAAGAGACATTTGGGAACGAAACAATGTGTTGCTCTCAAAGACTACACTGATTGGGTTCAAGCTAGAGCTCATACTTTTCAGATGCCTTATTTACTCGAGGAGCCTTCTCTACTCGTTACTCCACCATTGTCTTCCACTACTCCTGTTGAAAGTAGTGAAGAACATCTAGAGCTCGTGGCTAAGTTGAGAGCGGAAAGAGATGCTTTGGAGTTTGAGAACAAAGAGTTGAAGATACACTTGAAAGAAAAGGATGAAATGCTTGATATCCAAGATGGTTGGTTGATGGAAAAGGATGATCAGATTCGTCATCAAGAAGAGTTACTTCAACAACATGGTGAAAAGCGAAAGAGACAACAAGAAGATTCAGTGGCATGGAAAGAGGTTGCTGATAAGCTGATAGTCGAGAATGCTCATTTGAAGGCCTTTTATGAAGATGAATTGGAGAAGCTCCGTAGGAAGCTGCAGAGAGGAGATGGATCTTCGTCAGAAGTGTTCCCTTCTAGTTTTTAGCTTTTCCTTTGTTTTGTAATTTTGGATCTTTGAATCCTTTTGTATGCTTTTCCATTACTAATGAAAGAATATTGTTATGTTTTATGATGTTTTTTGCTAATGTTTACAATTAATGTCTTAAAAGTTCCTTGAAAACCAAAAATAAAAATCATTTGCATTGCATTTCATGCATCATTCTGCATTTTGGTCTTGCTTCCGAGAGTATTCCAGAGGTCTTATTCAGTGTTCTTCATACAGAATCAAGCTGTCTCACCGGTATAACACTCGAGCTAACTGCAAGAAGAAGATGGAAGGTCTTGAACAAGAGAATCGTGAGCTACGTGAAGAGGTTGTTACTTTGAGATCTGGTGTGGATCGTCTCACTGCTCTGGTTGAGACATTGATGGCTGCTCAGAATCAGAATCAGAATCAGGTTCCTCCTCCCAATGCCCAAGCTCAGGGTCAGACCACTGTGATTTCTGAAATTGCTGCTACAACAATTCCTGCTGTTCCTGTTGGTGCTACTCAGCAACGTATGCCTAATGGATATCCCTGGGGCATGCCTGAAGGTTATTTGTCTGTTCCTGAGATGACTCGTCCGTTGACTCCTGTTATGGTCAACACATCTCCTATTGTTCATACCGGTCCTTTTGTCCCAGAGCCCATTTATGATGCTGCTCCAAGTGAAATTCATGACAGAATGGATGGTTTCCAAGATCAGTTTGAAGAATTGCAGAAAGAGATGAAAGCCTTGCGTGGGAAAGAACTGTTTGGAAAGAATGTGCATGATCTTTGCCTTGTTCCCAATGTGAAAGTACCTGCTAAGTTCAAACTGCCTGAATTTGAGAAGTATAAGGGAAATTCCTGTCCTCAGGCACACCTGGTGATGTATGTGAGAAAGATGTCTACTCACACTGATGATCAACGTCTGTTGATTCACTATTTCCAAGACAGTTTGACTGGAGCTGCTTCTAAGTGGTATATGGGCCTTGATAGCACCCATATTCGCACTTTCAATGACTTAGCTGAGGCGTTCGTGAAACAATACAAGTATAATGTGGACATGGCTCCTGATAGGGATCAATTGCGAGCTATGATGCAGAAAGAGAAAGAATCCTTCAAGGAGTATGCTCAGAGATGGCGTGAGGTTGCCGCCCAAGTGATTCCTCCGATGGAAGAAAAAGAGATGACTAAGATTTTTCTGAAGACTCTTGGTCCGTTTTACTATGAAAAGATGATTGCAAGTGCTCCTGTAGACTTCACCGAAATGGTGGGTATGGGTGTCAGATTGGAAGAAGCTGTGCGAGAAGGTCGTTTGGTTCGAAATGACAATTCATCTGGTGGTGCGAAGAAGTATGGTTCTTCACTCCAGAAGAAGAAAGAATCAGATGCTAATGTTGTTTCTCATGGGAGGAATAGTCGATTCAGAAATCAATCTCAACAAGTGGCGTCAGTAACTCCTGTCGTGAATTCAGTGCCTGTAGCTCCTGTTAATCAACAACCAGCAAGGCGAAATCCGTATCCTCGGGTTAATATTGATCCTATCCCTATGACGTACACTGAACTGTATCCTGCTCTAATTCATAAGAAGTTGGTTCAACCAAGGTCACCACCTCCTGTGCCAGAGAAACTCCCTTGGTGGTATAAGGCTGATGCCACTTGTGCTTATCATCAGAATGCTTCTGGGCATGATTTGGAAAACTGTTGGGCCCTGAAGAATGAAGTCCAGAGATTGGTTCGTTCTGGTATGCTTTCTTTCCGTGATATTGGTCCAAATGTGCAGAACAATCCGTTGCCAACTCATGAAGCGTCTGCTGTGAATATGGCTGGTGCCCTGGGAAGTATAAGGTGTGGAACACATCAGAGGAATTGGTAGAGATGCATGCCACTCTGTGTGTACAGTCATTATGAGCATAATCATGCTGCTTGTAGGATTTGTTCAGTCAATCCTCGAGGATGTTACATTGTGAGAAGAGATTTACAAGAGATGATAGATCAAAGGCTCATTGAGATTCTGAGGGATAGATGAAGATGATGTCAATGTGATTGAACCATGCTTTGAAATCCCGGAATGTGTAGAGATTGGTTATTATGGCAAAGCTGTGGAACCTCTTGTGATATGTTTCTGGATCTGTACCTTATGGATAAGGCTGTCCTACAGATACAATGCCACCATGTGGAAGCTGGAAAAGAAGTCGAGATTAAGCCTCTGTCTTCTGTTGGGAATATAGCAGATGTTAGTAGAGTGACTAGAAGCGGACGAGTTTTTACTCAGCCCCAAACAGTTGTGGATGTCCAGAGGAATCCAACTCAAGTGCCTGTGAACAATAATGATGCGACAAAAGTGAAAGTCATCTTCAGGAAAGGAGATGATGAGATTTTGAAGCTTATGATGAGTGATTATAAGATCGTGGATCAGTTGCATCGCACTCCGTACAAGATCTCTATAATGGAGCTGCTGACGAGTTCTCCTGCTCATAGGGATTCTTTGATGAAAATACTCGATCAAGCCTTTGTGGATCATGATGTGAAGATCAGTTTAATGGGGTTGTGAGTAATATCACTGCATGTAACAATTTGAGCTTCAGTGATGAAGATTTGCCTGAGGAAGGAAGAAATCATAATTTGGCTTTGCACATCTCTGTCAGTTGCAAAGAGGATTCAATGTCCAATGTGTTGATTGATACTGGTTCATCTCTGAATGTCATGCCAAAATCCACTCTTGCTAAGCTGTCTTATGGTGGCACACCAATGAGATTTAGCAATGTGATCGTCAAGGCTTTTGATGGATCGAAGAAATCAGTGGTCGGAGAGGTTGATTTGCCTATTGGTATTGGACCATTTGTCTTCAAGATTACTTTTCAAGTGATGGATATTTTCCCTGCATACAGTTGCTTATTGGGACGCCCATGGATCCATGAGGCTGGGGCAGTTACGTCAACTCTTCACCAAAAGTTGAAATTTGTGAAAGATGGAAAGATGGTTGTTGTGAATGGAGAACAAGCTTTGCTGATTAGTCATCTCTCTTCGTTCCGTACCATAGAAGCTGATGAGGTAGTCATTGGAACTGCATTCCAAGCCCTGTCTGTTAATGATGAAATCAAAAAGGATGAAGCTTCCATTGCCTCCTTCAAAGACGCTCAGCTGGTGGTTCAGAATGGACATTCAGGAGTCTGGGGACAAATGGTGAGTCTACAAGAGAACAAGAATAGAGCTGGTCTGGGATTTTCTGCCTCAGACAAGTCTGTGATGAAGTCTGAATCTGCTTTTCGTCCCTATCAAGAAATGTTTCATAGTGCTGGGTTTCTACATCCGACTCTTCCAGAGGTGGACGCTATTGTTGAAGATGAATCAGAGCCAGAAGTGCCAAACTTTGTGACCCATGGAAAGATGATTAAGAACTGGATCACCATTGACATTCCTGAGTGTACTCATGTCTCAAAGTAATTTGCTTTTATGTTTTTCAAAATCCTTTCATTCTGCCCAAGATGAAAGTGAAGTTGTTGGGGCTGTTTTCTGTTTGTTTTAAACATTAAAATCATCAATAAAAGTCATTTTGTTTCTGCATATACATGCTTTTTATCTTTTTGCTTTTTTCTGGAAAGTGGTAACACAAAAAACCTTAAAAAATGTTTTCATTTTTTCCATAATCTGCACGATTACATGTTTGCATATATCTTTCCTTTTCCTGAAATAATAATCATTTGTGCAGATTAATCAATAAAACCGTTGAAAGTAATGACCCTGCGCCCTCTCCTAACTTCGAGTGTCCTGTGTATGAGGCGGAAGAAGAGAGTGATGAATGTATTCCTGATGAGATTTCCCGACTGCTTGAGCACGAGGAAGACACCATTCAGCCGTATAAAGAGCCATTAGAAGTCATCAACTTGGGTTCTGAAGAAGATAAAAAAGAAGTCAAGATTGGGGCACTGCTTGGTCAAGATGTTAAGAAGAGGATGGTAGAGCTTCTTAAAGAGTATGTTGACATTTTTGCGTGGTCCTACCAAGATATGCCTGGGTTGGACACAGATATTGTGGAGCACCGTTTGCCGTTGAAACCAGAATGTCCTCCTGTCAAGCAAAAGTTAAGAAGGAGTCATCCTGATATGGCAGAAAAGATTAAGAATGAGGTCTTGAAGCAGATTGACGCAGGTTTCCTTGTCACTTCTGTATATCCTCAATGGATTGCCAATATTGTGCCTGTTCCGAAGAAAGACGGAAAAGTTCGCATGTGTGTGGATTATAGAGATTTGAACAAAGCCAGTCCGAAAGATGATTTTCCTCTACCTCACATTGATATGTTGGTAGATAGCACGGCCAAGTTTGAGGTTTTCTCCTTTATGGATGGTTTTTCAGGATACAACCAGATTAAGATGGCACCTGAAGACATGGAAAAGACAACCTTTATCACACCCTGGGGGACATTCTGTTACAAAGTGATGCCATTTGGGTTAAAGAATGCTGGTGCGACATATCAGAGGGCCATGACTACTCTTTTCCATGATATGATGCACAAAGAAATTGAGGTTTATGTGGATGATATGATTGCCAAGTCCCAGTCAGAGGAAGGGCACATGGAGGATCTTTTAAAGTTGTTTCAGCGTTTGAGAAAGTATCGTCTCCGCTTAAATCCAAACAAATGCACTTTTGGTGTCCGTTCCGGAAAATTATTGGGTTTCGTTGTCAGTCAGAGAGGAATTGAAGTGGATCCTGATAAAGTTAAAGCAATTCAGGAAATGCCAGCACCTAAGACTGAGAAACAAGTGAGAGGTTTCCTCGGACGTTTGAATTATATCTCCAGGTTCATTTCCAATATGACTGCTACCTGTGAGCCAATCTTCAAGTTGTTAAAGAAAAATCAGGGATGTGTGTGGAATGAAGATTGTCAGAAAGCTTTTGACAACATCAAAGAATATCTGCTTGAACCTCCCATTTTGCTCCCTCCGGCTGAGGGAAGGCCTTTGATTATGTACCTCACAGTACTTGAAAATTCAATGGGATGTGTGTTGGGCCAGCATGACGAGTCTGGTCGAAAAGAGTATGCAATATACTACCTTAGCAAAAAGTTTACCGAGTGCGAAACAAGATACTCGCTGCTTGAGAAAACTTGCTGTGCTTTGGTGTGGGCTGCTCGCCGACTGAGACAGTATATGTTGAACCACACCACCCTATTGATTTCCAAAATGGATCCAATTAAGTATGTATTTGAGAAACCTGCATTAACTGGAAGGATTGCTCGCTGGCAAATGTTATTATCAGAATATGATATTGAATATCGAGCTCAGAAAGCTGTGAAAGGAAGTGTGTTGGCAGAGTACCTCGCTCACCAACCAATTGACGATCATCAATCTATCAGAATGGACTTCCCAGATGAAGATATAATGTATTTGAGATCTCAAGATTGGGATGAACCATTGCCAGAAGAAGGGCCAGATCCTGAATCCAAGTGGGGTTTAATTTTTGATGGAGCTTCTAATGTTCATGGCCATGGAATTGGCGCCATTATCATCACTCCGCATGGATCACATGTACCTTTCACTGCAAGGATATGTTTTGACTGCACAAACAATATTGCTGAGTATGAAGCTTGCATCATGGGACTTGAAGAGGCCATTAATCTGAGAATTAAGATTCTTGATGTTTATGGAGATTCTGCGCTTGTGATTAATCAGATTAAAGGAGAATGGGAAACTCGTCATCCTGGTTTAATTCCTTATAAAGATTACGCCAGAAGACTATTGACATTCTTCAACAAAGTTGAATTCCACCACATCCCTCGAGATGAGAATCAGATGGCTGATGCTTTAGCCACATTGTCCTCCATGTACAAAGTGAATTTCCATAATGAGGAACCTCGGATAACAATCAGGCGTCTTGATAGACCTGCTCATGTATTTGCAGTTGAGGAAGCAACAGATGAAAAGCCTTGGTATTTCGATATTAAGCACTTCCTTCAGACCCAAGAGTACCCACTTGGGGCATCAAATAAAGATAAGAAAACTTTGAGGAGATTGGCTGGCAGTTTCTTCATCAATGCTGATGTTTTGTATAAAAGGAATTATGACATGGTTTTGCTCAGATGCGTGGATAGACACGAAGCAGACATGTTGATGCATGAAATCCATGAAGGTTCTTTTGGTACTCATTCCAATGGACATTCGATGGCTAAAAAGATGCTTAGAGCAGGTTACTATTGGCTGACAATGGAATCTGATTGCTACAAATTTGTAAAGAAGTGTCACAAGTGTCAGGTGTATGCTGACAAGATTCATGTGCCTCCGACACTTCTCAATGTTATTTCTTCCCCATGGCCTTTCTCTATGTGGGGTATTGATATGATTGGCATGATTGAACCCAAGGCTTCGAACGGACATCGATTCATCCTGGTAGCAATCGATTACTTTACCAAGTGGGTAGAAGCTGCTTCATATGCTAATGTGACAAAGCAAGTTGTGGTTAGATTTATCAAGAACAACATCATTTGCAGATATGGTGTACCGAGCAAGATCATCACTGATAATGGCTCGAACCTGAATAACAGCATGATGGGAGAACTGTGTGAAAGCTTCAAGATTGAACATCACAACTCTTCGCCTTATAGGCCAAAGATGAATGGAGCTGTTGAAGCAGCAAATAAGAATATTAAGAAGATTGTGCAAAAGATGGATGTTACGTACAAGGACTGGCATGAGATGCTCCCATTTGCTTTGCATGGGTACCGCACATCTGTTCGTACTTCAACAGGGGCAACTCCCTTTTCTTTGGTTTATGGTATGGAAGCAGTGCTCCCTATTGAGGTTGAGATTCCATCATTGAGAGTTTTAATGGAAACCAAGTTATCTGAGGCTGAGTGGTGTCAAAGCAGGTTTGATCAATTGAATTTGATAGAAGAAAAGAGGATGACGGCTTTATGCCATGGTCAGTTGTACCAGAAAAGAATGAAGAAAGCGTTCGATAAGAAGGTTCGACCTCGTGTATTCAGAGAAGGCGACCTCGTGCTCAAAAGAATCTTGTCTTTTACCTCCGATTCAAGGGGCAAATGGACTCCTAATTTTGAAGGACCATATGTTGTTAAGAAAGCCTTCTCTGGCGGTGCATTAATTCTTACAACTATGGATGGAGAGGAGCTCCCCCGTCCCGTGAATGCTGATGTAGTCAAGAAATACTTTGCCTAAAAATAATAAAAGAACAGCTCGCTAAGTTGAAAACCCGAAAGGGCGGCTTAGGCAAAAAAGAGCGTCTCAGTGGATTGAAAACCCGAAAGGGCGGTCCAGGCAAAAATTAGAGACATAAACAGAATAAAATACCCGGTGGACTGAAAACCCGAAAGGGCGGTCCAGGAAAAAGTTAGGGATTCATGGCAAGTAACTACATCAGACAAGACTTGATCATCAGCAGTCATCTGTTTATCATGAAGAAGTTCAACACATTTCAACGGAAGCCTTTGCTCAGGAATTCCAAGTTGAGAGAGAGGATGGGGTCATTACATTTCAATGTACCTTTTCCACAAAATTACCACTTTCCAAATTTTTGTAATAATCCATGGGGTCTTGCCTTTTGCAGGCTACCATTCTATTAAAAAAGTTTGAGCCTTTACCCTTTATTGGCAATCTCATTTCTTCCAATATCTCTCAAAATGTCATTATTGTTGATAGTAATTTTTGAAACAAAAAGAAAATTGATTTCAACAAAATCCTTTTGAAAATTATAAAAGAAGTTTTACTTTGATTCATGAGTGCATTACAAGGAATGGATATGTTGATGTATTCATAATGCAAAAGAAGAAGAATGTGTTCCACTCAATGCACCTTTGGCCTGGTTCAAATATGGTGTAGAACTCAACTACTGTGTTCTCTTAGCTCTGATATTCCCTAATGTTGGGCAGCATTTATTCTAAAGCCATCAAAAGATCGTTATAGCAGTTTTTGCTCTGATGTTCAGCTTGAGACATGCTTGATTATGTTATCTTCGCACTCCATCGCTTGAGTAAATTCTTGTGCTAAGTTTTGGCAGCATATGCATCATTAACATACATAAAAAACAGTCATACATTTCACATTTGCTATCATGAGGTTTACTGTCAAACAAATTGCTCTTTCATTTAGAGTGTCTTAAGCAGAAAAAACTCACTTTCCTTGAAAATCCCCACTGAATTTGTTTCTAGGTGGATAATATGTTTCAGTTTTTCTGTTCAGATGGCTACGAACAGAAGACCAGTGAGTTTCTCCCTCACATGGTCCAGCTTTTTTGGCAGCTTCTTTCCATTTTGGTCATGGATTGAATTTTTGTCACTGGATGATGAATATTGGGACTAGGCATTTATGTATGCATCCTCAAATCATTGAAAAAGTATTATTGATTGCTCTTCACCATCATTGGTACAAAGGGGCAGCTCTTCATACCTTCAGTGGAACGTTGGTATGTGTTATTGTCAGTGGTACGGCGGTACATCTCTTTCATCGTCAGTGGTACGTCGATGATTTATCTCTTATTATATCATCAGTGGTACGGTGATATACCTCTTCATGCCTTCAGTGGAACGTTGGTATGTGTTATCGCCAGTGGTACGGCAGTACATCTCTTTCATCGTCAGTGGTACGTCGGTGAATCATCTCTTTCTATATCATCAGTGGCACGATGGTATACCTCTTCATGCCTTCAGTGGAACGTTGGTATGTGTTATCGTCAGTGGTACGGCGGTACATCTCTTTCATCGTCAGTGGTACGTCGATGATTTATCCCTTTTATATCATCAGTGGTACGGTGGTATATCTCTTTCATGCCTTCAGTGGAACGTTGGTATGTGTTATCGTCAGTGGTACGGCGGTACATCTCTTTCATCGTCAGTGGTACGTCGATGATTTATTCCTTTTATATCATCAGTGGTACGGTGGTATATCTCTTTCATGCCTTCAGTGGAACGTTGGTATGTGTTATCGTCAGTGGTACGGCGGTACATCTCTTTCATCGTCAGTGGTACGTCGATGATTTATCCCTTTTATATCATCAGTGGTACGGTGGTATATCTCCTTCATGCCTTCAGTGGAACGTTGGTATGTGTTATCGTCAATAGTACGGCGATACATCTCTTTCATCGTCAGTGGTACGTCGATGATTTATCCCTTTTATATCATCAGTGGTACGGTGGTATATCTCTTTCATGCCTTCAGTAGAACGTTGGTATGTGTTATCGTCAGTGGTACGGTGGTACATCTCTTTCATCGTCAGTGGTACGTCGATGATTTATCTCCTTTTATATCATCAGTTGTACGGTGGTATATCTCTTCATGCCTTCAGTGGAACGTTGGTATGTGTTATCGTCAGTGGTACGGCGGTACATCTCTTTTATCATCAGTGGTACGATGGTGTGATTTCTGATAACGGAAGATTGACATTCTGATTCAGGATGCATACTTTCTCATCCCCAGTGAAAGAGGATGTTCCCCTTTTCTCATCCCCAGTGAAAGAGGATTCTATAACCTCTCTGACGCGAAGTGTTTTCCCCAGAGAAATTTCTTTCTTTCCAAAGTTTCATCTCTCCAACAAAGTCTTGCCTTCCCCAGCGGAGATTTGCCAGCAAGACATTTATTTTCCCCAGTGGAGTACCTTTTATCACCAGTGTTGTCATGCTTTATTATCATCATATGCATTCATTAAACATTGCATTGCATCTTAGGATCAAAAATTGTGTTTTATATATTTAAGTCTCTTCGATTTTGTCAAAACGAAGATTTCCAATCATCGTATCTCCAAATCGAAGAAACTTAAATACGGGCATCTGTCATACCCCAATTTTTGACCCTAAGATCCTATATCATTCATATCCCAATCACTAATCAAGAGCTTCACTTGGAAGTTTTGTTTATGGTGTTCCACTCACCTCATCAATAAGAGGGACCATCAAGCACCAATGATTGTTTATCTTGTATGCATATTATACTAACCCAAATACCAAAAACATTGCTTTGTTTCTTTGTAGGCTTTTGTTTTGTAGGTACCAAGCCAAGACATGCAATAAACAAGGCATTTTTCAAATTTTTGACTGATGAAATCGATTTCCCTACTGGGTAAATCGATTTCCCTGCAACAATCTTCAACAAAATCACATTCTGGACAGCATGAAATCGATTTCCCTCCTGGGTAAATCGATTTCCCTAGTGTATTTTGCGCCAAATTCTCTTCTGGAACAGAGTGAAATCGATTTCACTCCTGGGGAAATCGATTTCCTTAAGGCGAAATTCAAAAAAAAAATAGAGAGGGAAGCTTGATTTGATTTTGGCACCTATTTTCTTTGACCATTTTTGTCATTTTACCAATTTTCCACCTCATCAAAATAATTCTCTTCATTAAACCCACTTAAACCCCATTTTACCACTTTTTACCATTTAATTGCCACTTTAATCACCAATTAAACACAAGCTAATTACCAAATGCAAAAAGGCCAAATTACCACTACTCTTGCTCTCATCCTATAAACAGAGCCCACTACTCTCTCATTTCTCAAGCTTTGAGAGCCAACAAATCCCTTGCAATTTCTCTCCTCATCCTTACCAAAATTCACCAAAGCTCTTTTTCCTTCATAAAATTTGTGAGTCACATCTTGAACCTCACAAATTTTGAGCTAAACCACCATCCATTTCACTCTTTTTTCTTCAATTGTTGAGAGATCAAGATTTGTGTTGGTGATTCTTGAAGTAGATCTAAGTTTTGTTCAAGATTTGGTAATTTTCATCATCCTTTTTCATCTATCATAATGTGATTCCTTTGTGCTTGTGTGTGATGCATCTTTGATGCTATATTGGTGCTAATTGATAGTAATTTGATAGAAAATTCGTGCTCAAGTTAATGTGTGTTCATAAGGTGTTTGTATATTTGTTCAAATCAAGTTTCATGCCTTTAAATGCTGTTTTTGCTGAAATTTACACTGAGGAAATCGATTTCCTTAAGGCTGAAATCGATTTCCTGCTGAACGTAACTTGTTTTTTTGAAAACTGCACTATGGAAATCGATTTCCCCCTGCATGAAATCGATTTCCAGCAGGCAGAATGTGGTTTTTTGCCTTTTTTGTGCTTGTTTTGGTTTCCTTCTTCCTACACTTCATTAATATCATTGGATCTAGGGTGTTGATAGGTTTGAAATGACCTAATCCACCAAAATGGATGAATGATATTAATGATAGTGTGAGTTGATTATCTTTTGTGTTTTCATTCTTATTTTCATCTTATTTTTCTTTTGATCGATGAAAGTCTTAATATCTTGAGAATTCTATGGATTCTTGATGAAGACTAGATCAATTTGTTTTCATTCTTATCTTTTCATCTTACTTTCTTTTGATCGATGAAAGTCTTGACATCTTGAGAATTCTATGGATTCTTGATGAAGACTAGATCAATTTGTTTCCATTCTTATTTTCATCTTATCTTTCTTTTGATCGATGAAAGTCTTGACATCTTGAGAATTCTATGGATTCTTGATGAAGACTAGATTAATTTGTTTTCATTCTTATTTTCATCTTACTTTCTTTAGATCGATGAAAGTCTTAATATCTTGAGAATTCTATGGATTCTTGATAAAGACTAGATCAATTTATGTTTCCATTCTTATCTCTTTCTTCTTGTTTTCTTTTGATCGATGAAAGTCTTGATATCTTGAGAATTCTATGGATTCTTGATAAAGGCTAGATCATTTCTTCTTCTCCTTCTTATTTCTTTTGATTGATGATCTTGATACATGGAGAGTCCTCCTACATTTGTCCCGACTCGATAATAGATCAAATATGGAAGAGAAGTGTATGCGGTGATTTAAGACTTGTGGAGGTATTTATCGTGTAGTCGCTATGATTTTTATCAAGCTTCTGATAAACCTCCATTGAATTTAAATCCGAGTACATCATTCACTCACCATCAATCTTCATTACTAACTTTGATAACATACTTGACAAGTTTCAAGATGGTTGGTTATCTTTAACATTTAACCACTAACTTTAATTTCCGCCATTTATTATGCCGCTCTTTATATTTCTCGCTTTATCGCTTTATTTTATCATTTCATCATATTTACATTCCGCCATTTTCTCTTTGTCCATTTGGACGTTTATAATTCCGCTATTTTCCCTTTGTCCACTTGGACATATGTTTATGCTTCTGCTATTTTCCTTTTGTCCACTTGGACCATACTTTACTTTTATGCTAAAACACTAATAAACAACCAAAATCTAAAAAACACTTAAGGCTCTCTTTTGGACTATTGGTTACTATCCCTAGCATTTTGGAGATTTGGACTTATGGACTTAGTGTCTCTGGATTCTTATTCTGTTATTACTCTGCTGTTATTCTGTCTGTCTGGCATTGGATTGTTGTCTGTTTGTATGTGCAGGTATTTCCTTGAAAGCCCTTGATGGTTAATTCCAAGGCATTGAGATAAGGATTTTACCCGAAAACAGCCGTTACTCTGCCCGATTTTCGTCAGAATCTTAATGTGCTTAATGAAAACATGGTGCTAAGACAATAAGTTCATCTGGATCTCCCAAGTGTTAATGTGTTGGTATTGATAATTCCAAAAGATGGGAAATCTACCTTGACTCATAATGTCAAGTGTTGGCTTCTTATTTCGGTTAGACCGTTCTTTTCCTTAGCTTTTATTTTTCGCAATAGGATAGCCTCTTCATCTCCTCCCCTTCTTAAATTTTCAAAATCTTCTCCCTTTTTCAAAAACCTTCTTATGTTTGCAACCTTTTCAAAACCTCTTTCTTTAAAAAATCTTTTGCCCTTAGTGGCCTTTTTCTTCAAAGTTTAGACACCGTTAATTGTCGAAACGAGTGGTTATACCCCACGATTTTGAAATTGATTGATATAATGAGATCTTTTCCGCGTGAGAGAGCTAGTGGCATACTCGTCGATTTTATCCGAGTTGGAGCCCTTCTTTCATTAGCGATGCAAAGAACTCGTTTGTTCTCATGCTCAAGATCAATGGCTGAGTATTTCTCTCCAACGACGATAAAGTGTTTATTCGTTTTAAAAATGTTTTTCCCAAAAAGCGGAACTACATTAGCTCTGACTTCTCCATTGCACCGAGGAGGTATGTAGGCCCAAAGCTTAACGCTTTACCGAGCTTATTTTAAAAATAAAACAAACCCTTTTTTAGCACACACACACAGATTTTCAAAAAGGTTCCTGTGGAGTACCACAGATATGAGGGGTGCTTTAAACCTTCCCCTCATATAATCAACACCCGTACCTGAGATCTCTTTCTTGTTTTAAAAACAAAACTTTGGGTTTTACGTTCTTTTCCCTTTTCCTTTGAAAAAATAAAGCGCGGTGGCGATATCAAACGGAATATTGATTCGAGTCAATCCCATGGCTTCGATATCAGATTTTCCCCGCTACAGGTAGGTGTGCACAATAAAAGCAATCAGGGTCAGAACCTGGAAATAAACCAGCTCGTATTAGCTTTCTTTTGATTTCAAGGAGCGGAGTTGACAGCTCTCTCACATCATAGATATAAACAGTGTCCATGATAGCATTAACGGTCTTGTCGTGTTTTGGCATAGGCGCAGTGATGACATTTGGAGTCTCTGGAGGATCGAATTCAATTTCCCCAGCATCTATCATGTCTTGGATTTTATTTTTCAGGGCCCAACAGTGATCTGCGTCATGTCCAGGACAATTGGAATGGTATGCACATGTTGCGTCGGGGCGATAACTAGGAGAGGAAGTGTTGACATTCTTTGGAGGATCTTTCAATGTAATCAGATTTGCTTTTAACAAGTGCTGCAATGCTTGAGAGATTGGCATGTTGATTTTGGTGAAGTTTCTTCTCGGTGCATCTGGTTGACGTGTATACTTCGGCAGTTGATCTTTTTGAGGTGCAGATGCAGAGATCAGAACAACCCCTACAGATTGGTGATGCTCACTTTTGCGACTTTTCTGACTGTGCACTGTATTGACTTCATTTCTCCCACTGATGGGCCTCTTTGTAGTACCAGAGGAGGAGCCTACTTGAATTTTTCCACTTTGAATGCCACTTTCGACACGCTCTCTAGTTAATATCAGGTCAGTGAAACCTGACAACGAGCTTCCCAGCAAATGACTGTAGAAAAGGGCCAGTTAAAGTGCCCATGAACATGTCGACCGGCTCGCGATCAGATAAGGGAGGTTGAACCCTTCCAGCTAGATCTCTCCATTTTTGTGCATATTCTTTGAAACTTTCTTTTGGTGCCATGGTCATGCCCCGTAGTTGAGTACGGGTTGGTGCAAGGTCAGCGTTGTATTGATACTGTTTGTAGAAAGTGTCATACCCCAAAATTTGCCTTCCATACTCCAGTTACAATAATTCAAAGTTCAAGATTCAGTCCCAAAGATTACCCATTCAAAGTCCAGATGATCCACAGTCAGCTGATTCAAACCTGAAGGTCAACTACAATCAAAGCATGATTCAAACCTATGATCATTGGTCAACATCAAGCATAAAGGTGCATAACCATCATTTGATCAAAGATTGATCATGATTCCATTAATAGAAACTCAGAGATGAACAAATGCAAAGGTTCAAATTAGGGTTTCTTAGGAGAAAGTCAACCCAACTTTGACTGGGCATAACTTTCACATGGAACATCAAAAATTCCCCACTCAAAGCCTATGTTGAAGGAAATTGGATTATCTACAAATTTGTCTCTCACAAGCCAGGGCTAGAAATGATTCATTTGAGAGATATAGTGCAAAAGATTACAGGTCCTTTTCAGACATCCTTCAAAAGCAATTTTTTTGTCGAAGAGGATATGATCTAGATAAAAGCTCCAAATGAAAAATATGTTCCAAAGTGGCTTGTAGAGGACACTTTGAGGTTTCCAAAAAGTATTAGAACTCCCTCATAGCTTAAAAATTGAGTGAGATATGCTTGATTAAAGTTGGTTGATTTTGGAGGACCAAATGTGAGATGAGAAGGTTCAAATTGGATTTGTTGCAAATAGGCCCATATTTTTGTGACTTAAACTTGGCCCACAAGTTATCCAAAACATATGCCATGAATTATATCACTTTGTTGGATTTTCACACAATTTTATTTCATTTAAAATTGATTTTTAATGATTTAAATAAGTGGAAAAACCAAATAATTTTGGTAGAAAATATATTTTGGTGATTTCCAATCAACATTAATGCTGGAATATAATATATTTTCATGGAAAATTAAATGGAAAAGTATTGATACAAAATAGGCCAAGTTTGATAACTTGTCATTCAAGAATAAAATCAAAACTTTCCAAACTTTGCAAAGGTGGATTCATAGAGCTTTGGGCCTCCAATTACTAACCTAATGCAAGACTATAAGTAGCATACACAAGCCAATGGACTAGGGGACGCAAAAATTCTGTAGAGAAGCATATTCAAGAACAAAAAAATTCACCAATAACTTGATTTCGGTTTTGGGGAATTTGAAACTTTCAAGAAGATTTGAGGATTGCAAAAGATTCGTGGGATCATTCTGAAGCTGTGTGGATCATCACTCGACCCCAACACCCCCAGATCAATCTCCGTTTAACCAAGGTAAGTTGCTCTGAAACTTGGCTCGAATAGGGCAATTCACGCATTCTAATGAGATTCTGATTGCATATTATGGTTTGTTGATGTGTTGCGAATGTGTATGTGATTTTAATTGAATTTCTGGGCGGATTCAAGTGGTTCACCATGGATGGCCGTTAGGGTTCTTGAGGGCGTGCAATTGGGGCTTTCAGTTAGGAGTTAAATTAGGGTTAATTAGTGGTATGAGTGAATTCGCATGGTGGGGACGAAGGTATTGGTTAGGTCGCGAAATGTTTATTGGCGTGTATGTGCTATTCGCGATTTGCAGGTTGGGGTTTGCTACGAATGCATTTGTAGCCAAACCGTAGCAAAAATTACAGGTTTTATAAGTCTTCTTTGAAGAAGACGATGAGGTGTCAGGGCGTTATTGGTGTGTTTGAATTTGGCGCCTGTTTCTGTTAATTTCTCTTGTTTCTATATAATATATTGGGCGAAAGTTATAAACGACTAATTGGGCATGGTTGAGATGGTGAGCGCGTGTGTGTTTACCCTTAGGGTCCAGGGTTCGATCCCTGGCCCTTTCTATTATTTTTTTCTGAAATTCCAACCTCTGATCCTGTGCATCTGCGCCTCCATGGCTCATCATACGACCTCTAGATCTGACCCCTCAATTGCCACTCAGTCAGATCTAACGCCCCTGGTTTCATCCCTATACCATAAACCCCTCATCATTATCACACAGGATTACAACCTTAATAAAACTTAAATAAATTTTAATTATTTATTTTGTTTTAATTAAAATACCTTTTAATATATATTAATTATATAATAATTATTTTTATAAATAAATTATTATGTGATATTTATATTAAAATGTTTAATTTGTTGTTCGTGCCGATTAAATCGATTAATCGCTATGGTCAACAATAATTTTAATTAAAATTCTATTTAATTAAAATGCAATTCAATTATATTCGATTAAATGGTTGCAATTATCTTATTGATTGTGATGATTAATCCTCCCTTGTTCTAAATTTAATTTGTTATTATTTGTAATCGTATTAATCGATTACGAGGGGTAACGATACAAACTAATTACTATAAAATTATTAAAAAAATACCTTAATTCATTATTAGTGATAATCGAATCGATCGATTAAAATTGGTAGTGATGCAATTTCAATCTTTTAACTATGGCGATCGAATCTATTGATCGTTGCGGTTAATAGTGCTAAATCAAATCAGGGTTGTACGCCCAAACCTCAAAACACTTTTCAAACCTTTCAAAGCTTCAATATCAAACTATGGATTTTTATCCTAGGCAAGTCAGAATGCCTTCCAAATCAAATTTCAAACTCAAAGGGCGTACAACCCATCCCCCGAACTACGTTGACTCTGATCCTCCCTAAGGAGGTACGTAGGCACTTGGTAACAAGGCGAGTCCCCCTCCCTAAAATCTCAATTTTCCCCTACTCAATATTTTAGCCATAAACCTTCACCTTAGATTCAAAGCCAATAGGAAAGGGTTGAGGGTGCCTAACACCTTCCCTCGACCTGAATATAGTATCTTACCCTGATCTCTTAACTGCGTAGGTTTCCTATTCGCCTTGGTAGAATAGGTGGCGACTCTAGAATATAAATTTTTAGGCAGGTTGCTACAGAAAGCAGCAGCCAAATCTTCCCAGGTGTGAACTTTTGCACTTTCCAGCTGGTAGTACCACTCGAGTTGTGTACCCGACAGACTTTCCTGGAAGAAATGAATCCACAATTTGTTATCTGCCGTATGAGGTAGTATCTTCCTCACATAAGATCTTAGATGCAGCTTTGGGCAAGAGACTCCATCATACTTTGCAAAGACAGGGACTTTGAACTTTGGAGGGATAACAACATCTGAGACTAGTCCAAGGTCATTTAAGTCTAAACCAGGTATTTTCTATATCTCCATAGCTTTCATGCGTTCTTCCAACTGCTGGTACTTGCTATCACCCTGTTCGTCTTCGGAGTGATAATATTCTTCATCAGGAGAGAGAGAGTTTGGCAGAACCCTGGTTGCTGTGGTTGTCTTCTTGATCACCTTCACCGACTACTTCAGGGATTGGCGCTTTTCTGGGCATCCTGGCTGGGACTCTGACTTTCCTCACGAGGTGGCTTAAACCTACAGATCCCTTGGGCTTCTTTTTCTTCTTGGTCATCAGGGCTTTCAGTTCCTGTTGCCCCTTTGCTAGCTCCAAAATTGCTATCTGAACTTGGGCGTTTTGTGCCTCGAGATTCTTGATGCTTGTTTCGGAATCCATCCCTTCTAACTGAAATAAACAGCGAGGAGATGAGAAACCTATTATGTGAACCTGTTATGCAATGTTTATGAATGAAATGTATATGCAATGTTTTCAAGGATCTTAGAATTTAGATTTGTTTAAACAAGAGAGAAACAAACATTTATTAGTCAAACATTTTATTTCTTTTCTTTTTTTTTCTTTTCTTTGCCTCTTTCGGGCTTACAAGATAAAGCAAAAAATAAAGGATTCTTCAAGCCTCCCATGGACGCTTTCTCTTTGCACCCAGGAACATGTTGATCTGCTGTTCTTCATGGAGTTGTCTGGTGAGCTCCAACACTTTCCTTTCATAGTCTTGATAATGTGCTTTGAAGGTGTCTGTTTCTCCTTTTAGTTGAACCCAAGATTTCTGCAGCTCTTCCAGGTCAGTTGGCATGTCCGGATGTAGAATAACTCGAGGTTCGTCCCCTTCGACTTCTGGCTCAATAGTCACAGGTAGAATAGCGGGATATGGCATGATGAACTTCTGAGCACGAGCACGCACCCATTTGAGGTAAGGCTCCATGGGAATAGAATTCCATTGTCCTAAAGTCTTGCTTTCTACTTAGTAGACACTGCCCCAAGCATGTATAAACCTTCGTCGATATCTTTGGGAATCATCTTCGTAGTCGAACACAATGCCATGGATAATCATGTCATGAGGACCATTTCTTCGTGCATATCCGAATTGGCGCAAAGCTAAAGAGGGGTTGTAGGTGATGCCTCCCCTAATGCCAAGGAGTGGCACATTAGGGTACTCCCCACAATGGTCAATGAGAGTGATGTCTTTTTGAAAGAAATTGTTCCACCGGATATCTGAATGAGACAAAGACATAATCCTGCGAGACCATTGCATCCTTTGCTCGTTTCTCAATACTGATCGGGGAAGGTGTAATGTAAACCACCTAGCCAGTAGTGGTACACAACACATAAGAGTTCCTCGCTTTTTCATGGTACGAGTGTGTAAAGAATGTAGAATGTCTCCCAGTAAAGTAGGTACCGGATTGCGGGTTAAGAAAATGTTGATTTCGTGCACACTTATGAATTGGTCGGGATTAGGGAATAAAACCAACCCATAAATCAAAAGAGCCACAACTTCTTCAAAAGCTTGGTAACTTCTATCTTTTAATAGTGATCAAGCCTTTCCCATTAAGAACTTAGCAAGCAAACCCTTGACTCCACTCTTTGTTTCCCAATTGGACTCGATTTCTGACTTTCGTAAATGTAAGGCCGCAGCAATGATTTCAGGCTTTGGAATCTTTTCTAAACCAGTGAAAGGTAATTGATCTCGAACAGGTAGCCCAATTAATTCAGAGAACTCTTCCAATGTGGGTACTAGCTGGTAATCAGGAAATGTAAAACAATGATGTTCGGGATCAAAGAATTGGAACATGACTCGTATCATGTCTTCTTCAAATTTTGAGGTAACCAAATGGAGTAGGTGACCGTGCTTCTCGGTGAATTGAGCATTTCTGGGAAATTCTGATATTAAGTCCTTTAGTTCATATGGTACTGTTGAGATGTTGATGCGGATATAATCTCTGGTAACGTGAGTCATTACCTGCAACAATAGGACAAAAATAAACTCTTCGATCCTTGAAATGATTAGTGAGAAAAATGATATGTTTATGATGCTTATGATGTCATGATGTCAAACATGTGGAAAACACAAACAAATCACACAATAGCCTTAGGTTTAAAGGCTTGCACGAGGTTCATAGGTGATACCCTCCCCACTGAAGTTGAGTTGGTTTAAACCTGTCTTAAAATGGTATTCGGGTTCTATGATCCTTGGAGACAACATCTCAATACGGCACTCGGATGGCCGATCAAAACATTCCTCGAGGATAACCAACTTCGATCAATTTCAAAGCCAGTCACTTAATAGGCCACAAGTCAAGTTCAACTAAAGGTTCTAAGGAAAATTAGTGCTTGATGACATTTCGGAAGCCTAACATACTCCTTGATCGTTTTCAAGAGATATCAATACAGGCCAAAGTGTCGCACTAACAGTGACTACCAGATCAACCGTATCGGTACATGCCGTACAGTTTCCTTGGTCTATTGTAACATACTTAAGGTATCTCGAGATTCGGGCTAGAATCTTTCACACAAGTAAATACCCAAGCAAACCTTTGAAAAATAGAGCAAACAAGACAAACAATTGAAAACATCGAAGTGATCTAAACTCTAAGGTAACCCCTTTAAAAACATTTTGTTTTTGAAATCCCCAGCAGAGTCGCCAGTTCTGTCGTCCTCGGTTTTTTTCGTGGGATACGAACTGACTCTTCTTTTATTTTTGAGTTGTGAAAATCAGAGAGTCGCCACCGACTTTTATTTTATCCAATTAAGGAAAGGTTTATAAAAGGAACAAAAAAAGACATTAAAGAGATTTTGGGTTCGGGGGTAGGTTATACAAAGGGAAGGTGTTAGCACCCCTTTGTATCCATGGTTATCCATGGGCTCTTAATTGCTTAGCTCACTTGTTTGAATCGTTTGTCTTGCTTTGAAATGCTTGTATGTGGTTTTAAATACTTTTGTAAAGAATTAACTTTGTAATGATCCTTGTGTGGATGTATACAAAATGTTTTATCTTTCGAAAGATGTTTTGATGGTTTGAAAAAAAAGATTTTTAACTTCCTAATGATCCTTGTTTGGATATATACAAAGTGTTGTCTTTTTGAAAGTTTTTGTTTTGGAAAAACAGTGATATGTGAAACATTTGTTGTTTTGTTTGATTTGAGCAAGCAATTAGGAGATCTATGTAACGCCCGGAAAAATAAGTATATGCTTGATTGGACGTTTGTGACGTTTATTAGAATTTTACCGTTTTTGGAGTCGTTTCAGTCGGTATTAGTTCGGGATGGCGGACTAATATTTAATTGAAGGTTTTCATATTTTTGGTACTAGAAATATCATTAAGGTAATATTTATGCGTTTTGGGGCGTTTGAACGATATTTGAGCGTAGGGGCATTTTGGTCATTTCCGTGGGATAGATATTTTCTTTATAAGAAAGAGATATTTGTGAGAAAGGAAAAAGGGTGGAAAGAAAAAGAAGAGAAAGAAAGGGAAGAGAGAAAGAAGAAGAGCAAAGATGGAGAGAAAGTGAAGAAGGGGATTTTGGAGAAGATGAAGAATCAAACAAAGGTAAGGGGGTGAATCTAATTTATCTTGGATGTATGATTCTTATAGTTTTGTTCTTGTTCTTGTTCTTGTTCTTGTTCTTCTTGTTCCAATTTCCATAACTTTCTTGTGTGGTCTTTGTTTGATCTAAGTTTGTTTGAGAATGATTGTATGATGATTAAATGATATCCTTGTTGTGTTATGATGATTGATCATGCTTTCTTTTCCATTTCCATGGCTTGATTGAGTTTGAAGAAAATGTTAGGTTTTGAGAAAGATTAATGAATCAACCATGAAAGTTGGATGTTATGTTGTTTATATGGTATGTAAGTGTTGTATTGATGTTATAATGATGTTTTGGAGTGGTTTTGGTGGGTATAAGGGGCTTGAGACAGTTCTGTTCGTGCTGGGTTTTTTCTGGTTTTTCTCAGGTCCGCTAAGAGGCCTCAGGTTCGCTGAGCGGAGTTTTCGTTGGTGCATTTCTGGAATTTCCGCTTAGCGGCCTAAGCGGCCCGCTGAGCGGCCAACAGCATTTTCTGTTTTTCCAAAACTTCGTAACTCCTGAACCGTAACTCCGATTTTGTCGCCGTTCGAAGCGTTGGAAAGCTAACGCAATGAACTATATTATTATCTAATTAAATGATTCATAGGATGTAGTATCCCATTATTTTTATTAGGATCAAGTGATGAATTGTGTAGTATGTTCAATTATCCAAACTTTGAAACCTTGTAACTTTTGATCCGTAACTCCGTTTCATACGCCGTTCGAAGCGTTAGGAAGCTAGTTGGAAGTTCTATATGATAGTATAGGCTGGGTTAGCTTGTTATTAATTGGTTATGAGGTGTTGTTGATGAAAACACATAATTATTTATATGCGCAATATGATTGGTGAATAATCATAGTGCTTGGTTGCAATTGTTGTTGATGTGTGGATTAACATGAAATCATGTTCGTAGGTGTTATGTATTAATGAATGTTCATTATTGACATGTAACGATGTTTGGTTGTTTGTTGTTGACATGATGTGTGGCCTTATGGCAAGTAATTGTTGTTATGAGAATGATGTATTATCATTGTTGAATTGTTGTTATTACAACTTGTTGATGTGATGCAATTATGCGATCGTTTATGCCGATGTGGCCAGTATGTTTTGACGGTGAGTGTGTGCTGTGTGCTTAATAATGCCTGTGTGGTAATTATGGTGTGATGTAATTGATAACGATGTTATTAATTGGTGATGTATCCTTTTGGATAGAATATTAACGATGTAACGTGAGTGTATGATAGTGTTATATTGTTGATGATGTTGTTGTCATGTAATAGAGTCATATATTTGCGCATCATAACATTTCAATACGTTAATGGCGAAATGCTGTTACCAGATGGCCTGCGGGCATTGGTTACCAGTAGGAGCTTAATGCTCGGTAACGGTATATTAGCATGAGTGGCAAGAGGTCATCAGTGGGAGCTACATGCTCGATGACGACAGCCTGCGGGCTTCCTGAGTGGAATAAAGTCCCAGCATAATGCTCGGCAAGGTGTATTTGTCATAATGACAAGGAGGAGTTTTACTCCGAATTTGGTACCACATGCATATGCACAGTCGAGTCTCATTCATCATTGTCTGTCTTTATAATTTATGTTATCATTCATGTGTCGCATTACTTATATATTGATTGTGGTTAAATGAGTGGATTACTTTGTTGTATGATTCTTGATGATACTTGTTGGCGTTACTATATTTGTCATGCTTTTCATTATAAATTATATTCTCACCCTTCTGCTGATTTGATGCTTGAGTGGCATCCTGCAGATTAGCCGCTTTGGGAGTCTTTTGGAAGAGGTAGTTCTCCAGTTGGTCTTGTCGGTCGCTCTGATATGTAACACTGGGTAGTCGGGAGTCTGTTGTTATTTATTTGTATATGACTCTTTTGAACATGTATATGTGATGATGTGCTGATGTGTATAATAAACGCTTTATTTTGGAAAACTCCTCTTTGAGAGTGAGAGCTATATATATATATATATATATATATATATATATATATATATATATATATATATATATATATATATATATGTTCATATCTTCCATGTGTTATGTATCATTTTATTGGCAGGTGTTGTATGCTTTTGGCATCGCTGATGTCCGTTTGTTTTCTAGGTGTTTGTTTGGTTACTTAGTGTACCATCCTAATTGTGTTGTATGAAATTTTAATACTCTGATATTTTTGTACCTATATGCTTTGGGTAGAATTGGGGTGTTACAATCTACCCTAAGTTCGTAAGGTCCTTTCCTATTTTCTTTTAGAAAATTTTCCTTGAATGGATACAGAAGAAGAAATTTGAATCGTATTTGAAACAGTAGAATTGATTTTGAAAAGAGTAACAGAGGGATTACCATAAGAGGTGCAAGTGTGATTGTGTTTTATTTTCAGATATTTTTGTCTTTGAAATTAGTGATCTAGCGCTTCAGTTATTATTCTTGCCATACACGTAATTTTATATGTACAGAAATTAAAGTGCGGGAATGTAAAATGCGGAAAATAAATCTACGCTATTACATCAATTGTGCGAGAAATGTAATCTACGCTATTTACATGAATTTGACAACCTATACACTTATCTATGAATTTAAATTGCAATAAGATAAAAGGAAAATATTTTTGGATTTTTGGATGGTTGATTTTAATTAAAATTAATGCATAATTAATTTAATTAAAAGGTTAGGAATTTAGAAATAAAATTTAAACCTAAAAAATTAAGTCTAAAATATGTCCAAATTGTGTGTTAATTAATTTTAAAATAAAATTAATTTTTTTGTGATTTTTTGAAATTGTTTTGGAGATTATTAAGTTAATTAACATAAAATTATACAAATAATTATACACATAAATTAAACTTAAAGAGAAAAATATCCTAATATGTACAAAATTAATTTATCATATATAAACTTAATTTAATAAAAAGAAACTATTTTTTTGATTTTTTTGATAGGTTAGAAATAATTAATATAGAAATATATGAATATATATTAATTAATTAAACAAAATATTTTAATTATTAAGAAAAATAAAATATTTTTTGTGTCAAAAATTAATACAATATTTTATCAATCTAAAAATAATTTTTTTCATATTTTTCTGATTTTTAAAACTATTTTTAAATAATTTTGCAAAGAAAATTAAATAAAATAGAAAAATAAATTAAAACTGTGATCCTGTGTGGTAGGCTAGGGTGTCCATGGTATGGTTGCGTGTTTTGATGCGTTTGATGGGCAATCAGATTGATCCAATGGCTGTAAGAGAGAGATCACATGATATTATGGTGTAACTGATTGCACTGAATTCAAAGAGAATTCAAAATTCTGACTGGGCCCACACGCGCCAAAACTGGCCAATGAAGAAGCAAGGACTGGCCACGCAGGCAGTCAAACTTTCAACGCCACTATTCATCTTCTTCCTTTTTCATGCGGATTTTGCTGCGGATTTAGCAGCCGATTTACCTGCGGATTTTTCTTCCTTTTTCCATACTTCTTGGAACCTACAAAAACGTGAGAATAAATCCACAAGAACAACCCAGATCCACTAAATGGCATGCTGGGAGTTCATTGGTGGTGTTAGTTTCGACTGAAACTTCCTCCATCTAGGAAAACGAAAGCTTCACATCTTTGAAGCTCAAAAATGGTGGAGCTTCAAAATCACGTTAGGGCTTGCATGTAACCACCCATATCTACTCTATATCATGCTATGAGTCCATTCAAAGGGGTAGTTTGCATTATAATTAAGTGTGCATAAGAAAACGAAAGCTACATAGTTATGAACATGAAGATGATTATGCACATGTTTGAGGTCGTTTCAATCACATGCTATGGTTCAATCCTCACCTATGATGTTATACAAGAGTAATAGAATGATTATTTTGTATTGATAGTGGCTGGAAATATGAAAACGAAAATTACTAGTTTGATATTTTTTTGAACATTTGTGAGTTTCTTGGCTGTTCTTTGATGGATTTTCGTGTGTCTCCTCTTACTGAAGTGTGCTAAGCATTATATAAGCAATAGAGTGCTGAAATCTTAAGTTACAAAGCTCTTGAGTGTCTTTGAACTTTTGGTTTTCTTAATAATAAAAAGTTTGAATTTCTTGGCCATGGCTCCAATTTTCTTCACCCCTCTTGCTTTAGGCCTGCTATACATCTCTATGTTGCAGAGTTTGAATCAATTTTGATGGCTCATGCTAAGGACAAAAGCTTTGGATAATTGTCTTGAACCATTTCTTTTTTAATTTAATTTTAAATGTAATAAAATTAAATTAAAAAAGAAACAAAAATGTCATGGGCCTAATGTTGGTCATGGGAGCCCTTTAACATCATTAGAAACATGTTTGAATCATGAGTACTTGGCCTCTTTTGGAAAAAAAACATTTTTGATCAATTTTGGTTTCATGCATTTTCCAAAAAATAGCCAACTTTAACAAGGCATAACTCCCTCAATTTTGATCATATGAAGGAGTTCTTGTACTTTTTAGAAACCTCAAGATGTCCTCTACAAGCTAGTTTGGAAACTTTTTTGCATTTGGAGAAGTTATCTTGATGTTATGGGCTTTGACAAAAAACCACTTTTTGTTGACTTTGAAAATGACCTGTAATGTCTGAGTTCATATTTTCCAAATGGTAAATCCAATGACCATGGGATCAATTTCATTTGAAATATAATTGAATTTCCTTCAAAATAAGCTTTGGTTGGAATTTTTTGAATGAATGAGGAGAGAGTTATGGCCGGTCAAAGTTCAGTTGACTTTTTAGGAGAAAACCCTAATTTTGAAACTTAGGGTTTTTTTGATTTCTGAACTTTTCTTGATGAATTATGATCAACCATTGATCAAATGATGAATCTTTTGACAAAAATATGGATGTTGACAAAAAATTTCATTTTTGACTGTCTGTTGACTTTTCGGTCAAACTGGTCGTCTGTTGACTGTTTGAGCTGCTGAGTGTGCGTCCGAGCGAATCGAAGTTTGAAAATTTGTTTGATGGTACTTTGAGACATATGGAGATCCATGAAATCCATTTGAGGTCTCAAAAAACTTGTTCTCCTGAAAAAAACAAAAACCCTAATTAGGGACTGTTTGTGTAGGAGACAGTTAAGCGTACCTGATTTTTGTGCAGTGTTGAGTCTCTGCTGATCATGTGATTATCAGAAGACTTCTAGAACAAAAATCTTGGAATTTTGAAATGTGAAAGATTGATTTGAATGATGATATAAAACACGGAGAATCGTGCTGTCATCGAGTTTGACTGTTAACTGGCTGTTCGGGTATTAACATAGCAGTTAAAGGGAAAACTTAACACTTAAAGTTACTTTTTTCTTTTGTTTTTGTTGTGTTAATGGTGAAAAATTAATTACATGATTTGTTAGAAAAACACAAACATAATAAATAATTAAAATATACCGTACGCGAACGAAATTACCGATAATAAAATTGAAAAGGATTTAATGCACAAAAATAAATATTTAACTAGCAATAAACACACATAATATTATCTCGATAGTTAAACGACAATATAACAGATAGTATAATATTTAATACTGACGGTACAAATATTACAGAAAAATGTAACGAACAGTACGACAAATATAATGAACGGTACACTGTTTGAAAGCGAAAGATACGACAAACTTTAAATATGACGATTAAAGACCAATGCTATAAACAACAGAAAGTAGATGCACGGAAGTGTAAGCATCACAGGTCCGCATTTTTCAGGACTATGCAGACAGAAAAAGGACATGATCACCGTAAAAACAGTGATGACCATAAGAAAAAACGTATCCATCCACTTTGCCATTTTTGCCGGGGAAGAAGAGAAAATAATTAGGAGATAGAAATTTGGGAAATGAGTGAAATTTGATGTGAGAATTTATGGAAAAAATGAGGGGTATATATAGAGTGAAAAGAAGGATAGAGACGTTGGGGAATGAAGTGATACCGTACAAAAAAGGAAAATTTGAGTGGTAGTAGGATTTGAAAGAAAGTGTATGGTAGGGTTTGAAAAGAAAGATGTATAGAATAAAGTTAGGATTTGATTTGAAAGAAAGAGATTTGAAAAGAAAGGAAGAGATTTGAAAACAATAATATAGTACAAAAATTAGTGGGAAACAAAACCAATGATAAATTAATTGTTACCAGTACAGTTTGAATCCCCGGACTCTGCGCCTGCAAAAATTTAATTCTGTACCAATTGCGTCAGTACTATTTATCTGCAAATAAATCTCAAATAAACAGCGTGTTGTGAAGTGATAAACAGTACTTGGTGTTTGTGTAAGAATAAATTCAACAGCGAACCAAAATACCGTATAAAAAATATTCTAAAAAACTGAGTATTCATAAAACTGGGATATTTATGAAATAAAATCCAAGATTATATGAAACTCCCAATTTTTAGACAGAAGTCAGTTGCCTTCTTTCTGAAAAAAGATGCGGGCAAATTTTGGGGTATAACAATTATCATCAATGTTCATATGCTTAGAAGATGTAGAACCAGAAGTGTTGCTGATGAATAGTGGAGGTTTTAGAGCCCAGAGATCCATCACAAGAGTGATGACAGTATTCAGATACTCAGAAAATTTCTCATTAGCATGAGTGCGCCATACTTCTTTCACTTTAAGGGACTCAGAGTTGAATCTCCTTCTGAATGCATCCCAAAGGGCTTCTGAAGCCACTGGACTTCTGTTTGTTGAACAATCAGCTTTTAGCTTTGCTATCCATTCCTACATCTCTGTTTCAAAATTCTTGAACAATATATCAACATTTGTTTGTGTAGGTTCAGGAATTTGAGGTCCAGGGTGAGCATCTGATTCTTTTTCTGAGGGCTGGTCAGGTTCAGACTCGGTAGAGGGTTCTGATAATGATTCAAAGGATTTTTCAGGGTTAGTGAGTTGTTCAGGTTGTTGTTCTGGAAAATTTTTAAATTTTAGGTTCAGAGGCTTCTACTTGTTGAGATTCATGGATCTTCTGAGGTTATTTGTTGTGAGATTGGTGAATCTTGTGGTGATGGGGAGGCCAGGATGACATGTACTTTAGGTGATGATGATCTGACAGCATCTTTTGTTGAACGAGGTAAAGTTGTTCTAATTAAGTGTGAAGGAGTGGATGTGATGGATTCAGGAAACGTGTTATAGGCAGGAGTGTTTTGGGGTAAGGTCTCAGGAATAATTGTGGCTGAGGGGCTAGTGTATCCAGGAATGTTCCATGATCCTCTGTACCACCCATAAGGTTTTGGAATCGAATTTTTGCATTGAGGCCTGTATTCAGAAGATTCTAAACATTCTTCATGGATTGGTGGGTTTTGTGGTGAAGGTGCAGCTTTAGATTCAGAAGAACTGAGGGATATTGTTTCTTTTGGTGGTGGATGTTCAGACGGGTTTGGATTAGATGGTGTGGTAGAGATGGGATGATTTTCTTGTAAGATTTCTGGTGGAGCAGTCTTTGTTTGGGTTTCATCAGGTGATATGGGTGATGATTCTCTTTGATTGGCGGTTTGAAGACTTGTTTCTTTGGGATTCTCCAAAGTACTGGAAATGATTCAGATGTTTTTGGATCAAAATTGTCAATGTCTGACAATAGCTGTGCCAAATTTTGGTCTTCTGGAGGATTGGTAGAACTTTTTTCTAAGGTTGGAGATTTGATAGTCTGGGAATCGGGTAAATCAGAAGTTTCAATATTTTAAGAATTAATATCTAAAACAGAGATAGAGGAATTACCTGAAGCTATTCTCTTCTTATCCTTCTTATCTTTGGCAGAGGTTCATTCTTCTTCTTCAGCCTTCCTCTTTTTGGACCTCTTCTTTTTCTTGTGAACTTCTGGAATGGGGTTATTTCTGCCTTGGAACCAGGCTGGATTAATGGGTATGCCTTCTTGATTGTTTAACCTAATAAAGTTCAAAATGATGTGAGGAGTGTCTCCTGCATTAAACATAGGAAAGTCCTCAATTTGAACCATTCTGCTTGTGATGAAGCTTGCTTCAGGAGTGGTGGGCTTGTGAACCATTTTCTTTAAGATATTCATCTTCTCTAGATTCTTCCTGGTTAGGGTTTTTCCACATATTGGTTCTAACTCTTGAACCAGTTTAGCTTCTTCTAGATAAGCTATCAGACCATTCTCCGTCAGAATGTCTGAGATTAACTTGGAGAAGGGAATCCAGTTTTTCTGAACTTTGACCTTTCGATCTTCTCTTGATTCTCTGACATGTGTCAATTAATGTTTGAAGAGAATGAATGGTAAGTCAATCTTAATGTTCTTACCAAGGCAGTGCAATAAGAATTCTTGGTCAGCATTCACATAGTCAGATGAACTTGTAGGTTTACGTTGGAAGATACAGTCCAGAAAGATTTTTGCCCAAACTTGATAGTATTCTTTCAATTGTTTGAACTTTGAGTTTTTCGAGGATTCTCCATTCTTGTAAATTTTTGTGTGGACCAGTTCCATATCTGGTCTTCCATCAGAGATACCAACATACCCATCTTTTTCAATCCCTAATAATTTCCTAATCAAATTTTCAGTGATCACAACTTGCTTACCCATAACAATCAATAGAATTGCAGTAGGAGTGGTTTCTGCATGTATCCAGAATTCTTTGAATAAGTGTGGGAAGACAGGACCGATCAATCTATCAATGAAGTTTCTCCATCCTTGAAATTTAACCGCGGGAAGTAAATCGATTTCGTTATCGTTGATGTTCTCCAAATCCACCATGTATTCACAAAGAACTTCAATCTTATCAACGGGTAGAAGCATTGTTCTTTTGGGTTCAATGTATCCTTTGGTTTGGGGGTTGATGGAGAAGGTTGCTAGGTTTTATTTGGATGAAGAAGACGCCATTGATGAACGGTTAAGGTTTTATTTCTAATGAGAGAGAGAAACGGGAAAGACGGAATATAGGGTTTGAAAATGAGAGGGAGCGAAAGAGGGAAAGAGAAATTTCGAATAATATTTGTAGAGAACACAAAAAAATCATTTAAAAGAAATTAATTATGATAACTAATTAATTTACTCATTGATTAAGGAAGAGAACGTGGTTATTGAGGTGATTTGAACAATTATCTAGAGATGAGTAACCATACCCGGCATGAGTGATCTTTCGGAGGTATACACACGTGTTCATACCTTAGAGCCAACAAGATGAAGTATTATTTGCCAAGATGAACTTCTGAAATATGAACTTCTGAGACAAGCAGTTCATATGATGTTTTTAGAGACGATTCTTTGTTTCTTCAGTCTTCAGAAGTTGAGGTAGGAAACTTCTGTCACTTGCACCTTATCAAGTCTGATGTTTTCTGATGAATTCTTCTGAGGATAAATTATTTTGCTCCTTTTGAAACTTCTATCTTCTGACTATAGATGTCTTTGAGCTCCTTCAGATTTGATGCTTATCTACAAAACTCCCCATGATGGGTGGATGATGTGTATAGAGTATTGAGATTTTTGCCTTGACATCTCCTGATTATACTGAGTGTTTGAAGTATGACGTTGATTTTCTACTCAGTGTGGTTTTTCTCCTTCTAGATCTCTCTACACTGTTAGGTGTTTGATCTTGAGATCAATACAGAGCCATACTCTGATACCAATTGAAGGTGGAGAAAAACACAATAAAGGGGGGGGGGATTGAATTGTGTTCTTCTAAAAACATATTTCCCTTTCTTTAAAATTCTTTTCTTTCTTCTTGTATCTCATGTATTGGATATGCAATGAATTACGTAACGGGAGCATATTCTATAGAATAATTGCATAACCAATGAGACGTTTCATTTTAACTTCTAAAGGATATCAGAACTTTTGACTTGCTCAGTACAATTCTTCAAATTAAAGCTTGGAGGTTCTGAGTTAAAATGGCATATGCAGAAAGTAAAATACGCGTTTATTTTTATCCTGGATCACCTTCTGAATAAGGCTACCTCCAGTCCACCTTCTTCAGGTGATTTGCCTTTCAACAGAGGTCTTAATCCACTATAACCAAATCATGATTAGAACTGCACGAACCTCCGTCGTGACTAACAACCTGCACAGCCAACTGCTGTGACTAACCATCTGGACAATGACCCGTTCAGTGATCTCCACGAGATATAATGTTCATTGACTCAGGTACCCTGCACAACAATGCTTTGTGACTAACTCCCTGCATAGCTACCTACTGTGACTGACTGCAATGGACTGTTCAGTGATCTCCACGAGATATAACATCCATTGAATCCTAGCCTTCTGACCTTCACTTGGTCTCCAAGAGATTTCCACAATGACCGCAGCCACTGTCTTCTCAAGCATCATACCTTCACTTGGTCGCTTAAGGCATCATTACCAACTTAACTTACATAATGCTTCTTAATAAGCAGATATTCTAATTTCAGACTGAATGACAAGTAATTTGTTTTAGTTGAATAATCATTGAACTCTTCTTGTCTGGATCTTCTGACCAGATCCTTGCTTCTTGGTGGTAAGTAGAGAAAGATCCCTGTCTTTCAATGTTGAGTACTTCTTCAAGTTATTCTTTGTCTTCACTTCTTATGTTAAGCATATTTAGAATAACAGTTCTCTATTAGATGTTGCTTCTTATTTTGATATTCGTTTCTTCAAGTGGATTGATGACATCAATTCTTATTCAGGATTGCTTCTTGCATTGATCTTCAACTTTCTTCTTTAAGCAAATTAAGAACAACAGTTCTTGTTGAGAGTTGCTTCTTTGGTTCTTCTTCCTCTGATCTTCTTCTTAAGCAGATTAAGAACAATAGTTCTTGTTGAGAGTTGCTTCTTTGGTTCTTCTTCCTCTGATCTTCTTCTCAAGCGGATTAAGAACATTAGTTCTTGTTGAGAGTTGCTTCTTTGGTTCTTCTTCCTCTTCTATTTACAACTCCTTTTGATTTTAGTAGTTTTTCATTACTACATTTTTCCTGAGCCACACATTTCATAAGAGATGTTACTTCTTTTTATAGATTTGAAATATTTTAGTTGTCTTGATCTTTGGAATGCGTAATAAATGCAAGCGTGTTTCCTCCGTGCTTTTGTTTTATCCAATGGACTGCATGTAGGTTGTTTCTTCAATCAACCTTGGGAGGTGTTCCTTTTAATTGTTGTAACCGTTTTGCTAATGATGATGTTTGTAACAGTTTTCTTCTTGATTCTGATCCTTCGTATTTTATTTGATTTTGCTTGTTGAGCTGAAGGTTATCTTCTGATTCACATGTGACTCTGTTGCTGTGTATCTTTTGTAAGTCACTGCGTTGTAACTCCAGAACTTGTAACTTCAGAACTTCTTATCTGTTACATGCGTGATCTTTTGAGTTTGCAAGGCTTCTTGTTCCTGATTTTTGTTCATTTCCTTTAAAGCTTCTGACATTCTTTCTGATTGAGTTGATGTATATGTTGTAAAGGACTTTGACATTGTTTCTGCATACTCAATGAAGCCATTAGTAATAAAATTGTTACTAACAAAATAGACGCTTGTTATCATCAAAACTAGATTCTGAACATAGATTCTCAATCTTGTTCCAACAATCTCCCCCTTTTTGATGATGACAAAACCATGTATTTTGATGGAACAATTTTATGAGATAATAATAAATAAGCAATTATATTTCCTCATATTTCATGTTTAATCAAACATCACATTAATATTTTACTTCTGTTTCCTTTTTGAATGATATACTTTTCTCTTGTTTGCTCATCAAAATATATTTCTCTTCTTCTCCCCATTTTTGTCATAATCAAAAAGCTTGAAGGATTAGCTGCATTAATTTTCTCCCCCTGAATTTGATAATCCTACTAGTTTCTGATTTAAAACAATCTCCCCCTGAGAAGTATGATCTCCCCATGAATTTAACTATTTGAGTTTACTGCATACGTTTAAGTCAGATAGGAATAGAAGGTCAATTTTAATAAGGGAGCTAACTTAAAAATTTCTAATAATTTTCACTTATATGGTCACTTATAAAATTGTTGATGCTGTAAATGATTGCAGGCAAGGAGTATAAAACAAAGCACACAAAGTCGTTCATAAATCACACACTAAGCAAAGTATTGATATACAAACAACTAGAACTATAGCAGGCGTTCAAGTGGAGACACAATCTAAGGTTGTGTGGGAACGAGAGATAGAAGAAGGTTTTTGATTTCTTTGGTAGACTCCTCTTGTCTGTCTCATCATCCAGGATTGAAATTCCCTGTTGGTTGCATCCTGTTTGTCCAGTCTTTTTCTAATTTCTACATTTTCCTTATCAAGTTTATTTAGCATTTCAAGCATCTTAGCAGACTTGTCATTTGCAACGCTTGCAAGTACAAATGATACAGTGAGAACCTTGGGAGTCACTTGATCTGCATTAATTTTCCACGTTGGTATTCTTCCATCATAGATGTCTTTAGGCACATCACTTGAAATATGCTTTACCAAAGCCAAGGAATTTGCTTGATTATCATCAATGTCCATATGCTTAGAAGATGTAGAACCAGAAGTGTTGCTGATGAATAATTGAGGTTTTAGAGCCCAGAGATCCATCACAAGAGTGATGACAGCATTCAGATACTCAGAAAATTTCTCATTAGCATGAGTGCGGCATACTTCTTTGAGTTTAAGGGACACGGAGTTGAATCTCCTCTGAATGCATCCCAAAGGGCTTCTGAAGCCACTGGACTTCTGTTTGTTGAACAGTCATCTTTTAGCTTTGCCATCCATTCCTGCATCTCTGTTTCAAAATTCTTGAACAATATATCAACATCTGTTTGTGTAGGTTCAGGGATTTGAGGTTCAGGGTGAGTTTGATTCCTTTTCAGAGGGTTGGTCAGGTGCAGCCTCGGTAGAGGGTTCTGATAATGATTCAAAGGATTTTTCAGGGTTAGTGAGTTATTTAGGTTGTTGTTCAGGAAATTTTTCAATTTTAGGTTCAGAGGCTTCTACTTGTTGAGATTCGGAAAATGGATCTTCTGAGATTATTTGTTGTGATATTGGTGAATCTTGTGGTGATGGGGAGGCCGGGATGACATGTACTTCAGGTGATGATGATCTGACAGCATCTTTTGTTGAACGAAGTAAAGTTGTTCTGATTAAGTGTGGAGGAGTGGATGTGATGGATTCAGGAAACGTGTTATAGGCAGGAGTGTTTTGGTCAAAGGTCTCTGGAATAATTGTGGCTAAGGGGCTAGTGTATCCAGGAATGTTCCATGATCTTGTGTACCACCCATAAGGTTTTGGAATCAAATTTTTGCATTGAGGCCTGCATTCAGAAGATTATAAATATTCTTCATGAATTGGTGGGTTTTGTGGTGAAGGTGCAGCTTTAGATTCAGGAGAACTGAGGGATATTATTTCTTTTGGTGGTGGATGTTCAGACGGTTTTGGATTAGATGGTGTGGAAGAGATGGGAGGATTTTCTAGTTGCATTTCTGGTGGAGCAGTCTTTGTGTGGGTTTCAACAGGTGATATGGGTGAGGATTCTCTTTGATTGGCGGTTTGAAGCCTTATTTCTTTGGGATTCTCCAAAGTACTGGAAATGACTTGAGGAGTGGTGGTTTGAGTTTCTATTTGTTTGGATGATTCATATGGTTTTGGATCAAAATTGTCAATGTCTGACAATAGTTGTGCCAAATTTTGGTCTTCTGGAGGATCGGTAGAACTGTTTTCTAAGGTTGGAGATGTGATAGTCTGGGAATCGGGTAAAACAGAAGTTTCAATATTTTCAGAATTAATAGTTGAAATAGAGATAGAGGAATTACCTGAAGTTCTTCTCTTCTTATCCTTCTTAAATTTGGCAGAGGTTCCTTCTTCTTCAGCCTTCCTCGTTTTGAACCTCTTCTTTTTCTTGTGAACTTCTGGAATGGGGTTATTTCTGTCTTGGAGCCAGGCTGGACTAATGGGTATGCCTGCTTGATTGTTTAACCTAATAAAGTCCAAAATGATGTGAGGAGTGTCTCCTGCATTAAACATAGGAAAGTCCTTCATTTGAACCCTTCTGCTTGTGATGGAGTTTGCTTCAAGAGTGGTGGGCTTGTGGACCATTTTCATTAAGATATTCATCTTTTTTCATATTCTTCCCGCTTAGGGTTTTTTCACATATTGTTTCTAACTCTTGAACCAGTTTAGCTTCTTCTAGATGAGCTATCAGACCATTCTCCGTCAGAATGTCTGAGATTAACCTGGAGAGGGGAATCCAGTTTTTCTGAACTTTGACCTTTCCATCTTCTCTTGATTCTCTGACATGTGTCAATAAATGTTTGAAGAGAATGAATGGTAAGTCAATCTTAATGTTCTTACCAAGGCAGTACAATAAGAATTCTTGGTCAGCATTCACATAGTCCGATGAACTTGTAGGTTTACAGTGGAAGATACAGCCTAGAAAGATTTTTGCCTAAACTTGATAGTATTCTTTCAATTGTTTGAACTTTGAGTTTTTCGAGGATTCTCCATTCTTGTAAATTTCTTTGTGGACCAGTTCCATATCTGGTCTTCCATCAGAGATACCAACATACCCATCTTTTTCAATCCCTAATAATTTCGTAATCAAATTTTCATTGATCACAACTTGCTTACCCATAACAATCGATAGAATCACAGTTGGAGTTGTTTCTGCATGTATCCAGAATTCTTTGACCAAGTGTGGGAAGACTGGACCGATCAATCTATCAAAGAAGTTTCTCCATCCTTGACATTCAACCGCATGAAGTAAATCGATTTCGTTATCCTTGATGTTCTCCAAATCCACCATGTATTCACAAAGAACTTCAATCTTATCAACTGGTAGAAGCATTGTTCTTTTGGGTTCAATGTATCCTTTAGTTTGTGGGATGATGGAGAAGGTTGCTAGGTTTTGTTTGGATGAAGAAGACGCTATTGATGAACGGATGAGGTTTTATTTCTAGCGAGAGAGAGACCCATAACAATCGATAGAATCACAGTTGGAGTTGTTTCTGCAGTTGAAATTGAAGCAAGCTGAGTGCTATAAACCTTCAAGAATCAGAAGCAAGAAGGAAGAATGTTCTGATATTCTGATGATAGAATATACTTTCATTCTTATTCTTTATATGTTCTGATGCATGTTTTAGTTACAAAATATGCTCTGAAACATTTTATGTTTGTGTGCTCTGATACATAATTATATGTTCTGATACATATTTTATGTTGTGATTCATTCATGCTGACTTTTGTCGTTTAGTTTGTTCTGTAACATTTCAGGATGTAGAGATGCTCTGATGATGCTCTGGTACATTCAACAATGTTCTGATACAATCTAGCATGTAATGACTCAAGAAGATATTCAAGCTCTGAAGCTGTCCAATGGAAGCAAGAATCAGAAGCTATGAATATTCTGAAGATCTAGGAAATTCAAGTTCTGAAGCTGTCCTATGGAAGCAAGAATCAGAAGCTGTAAATGTTCTGAAGATCTAAGCATATGTGAAAGTCTCTACTCAAATACTCAGGGAAGTCTTTTATTTATAAAAAATTCTTCTAGTATTTATTTCAGGGGGAGATTATTTATCTCAAGGGGAGATTGTTAATCTCAGGGGGAGACATATTCACACATTGTCTATATGCTTGTGCTATAGCTGTGTAATTGTCTTTAGCCGTCTGATATTCTGATCGCAAATTCATATCATTTATGTATGTTTTTGTTATCATCAAAAAGGGGGAGATTGTTAGAACAAGATTTGTTCTGATCAATATTCTTAGTTTTGATGATAACAAGGATATGAATTTTGTATGAGATAATGTGGTACTCTAATACTATGCAATTTCCATTTCAGGAATTATACAAAGAGTATGCACAATATCAGCGCAAGAAGCAACTGACTCAGAAGGTTCAGCATGCAACATCAGAACATGGTCTGGCAAGACATCAGAAGATGGTCAAGCAGAATCAGAACATGGGTCTATGGAAGCATCAGAAGAACTTGAGATCAGAAGCAGAAGCACTGAAGTTCTCATGGTATCACGCTCAGAAGCTCTTCAAGGTCAGAAGACAAGAAGATGCTCTGCACCAAGCTGTTTGACTCTGATGACACTCAAACGTTGTTTACACAAACATCAGATCAGAAGCTAGTACTAGACTGGCAGGCTACGCTGACTGACAAAAGTAACGTTAGAAGCTATTAAAGGCAACGTCAGTAGACACAGCGGAAACAAGGCTCGAGGTAGTTGACAAAAGAGTGAAACATTACATGCAATGCTGTACGGATTACGCAAAGCATTAAATGCTCCCAACGGTCATCTTCTCAAGTGCCTATATATATGAAGTTCTGATGAGAAGCAAAGGTTAACGAAATATACAACACTTGCGCATTAAACTGAAACGTTGTCAAATTCAAAAGCTCTAAAACTTCATCATCAACCTCACTTATTGCTGTTGTAATATTATAGTGAGATTAAGCTTAAACTTTAAGAGAAATATCACAGTTGTGATTATAGCTTTTTAGAAGCATTGTAAAACTCTTAGAATTTGTTTACATTAAGTTGTAAGTTCTAGAGTGATCAGGTTGTTGATCAGTATACTCAAGCAAGTCTTAGAAGTTGTCTAAGCAGTTTGTTCCTAGAGTGATCAGGTTGTGATCAGGATACTCTAGAAGACTTAGCAGTTGGCTAAGTGGAAAACCATTGTAATCAAGTGTGATTAGTGGATTAAATCCTCAGGTGAGGTAAATCACTCCAAGGGGGTGGACTGGAGTAGTTTAGTTAACAACGAACCAGGATAAAAATCATTGTGCAAATTGTTTTTATCTTACAAGTTTTAAAGCTACACTTATTCAAACCCCCCTTTCTAAGTGTTTTTCTATCCTTCAATTGGCATCAGAGCGCCGGTTCTAAGGTGCAAGCACTTAACCGTGTTTAGAAAAGATTCAGGAAGAGAAAAACTCTTTAGTAAAAGATGGCTGGTGAAATTCCAACAAACACAATTACATCTACATCTGGCTCTGCTGAGCAATACAATGGAAATGGTAACAATGGTTATACTAGACCACCAGTATTTGATGGTGAAAACTTTGAATACTGGAAAGATAAACTGGAAAGTTACTTCCTTGGTCTAGATTGTGACTTATGGGATCTTCTGGTGGATGGTTACAAACATCCAGTGAATGATACTGGCGTAAGGCTTACAAGACAAGAAATGAATGATGATCAAAAGAAGCTTTTCAAAAATCATCATAAATGTATGACTGTTTTGCTGAATGTTATCTCTCATGCTGAGTATGAGAAGATATCTAACAGGGAAACTGCCCATGATATATATGAGTCATTGAAAATGACCCATGAAGGAAATGCTCAAGTCAAGGAGACCAAAGCTCTTGCTCTAATCCAGAAATATGAAGTCTTCAAGATGGAGGACGATGAAGATATTGAGAAGATTTTCTCAAGATTTAAAACGCTAACTGCTGGATTAAGAGTTCTGGACAAAGGTTACACCAAGGCTGATCATGTAAAGAAGATCATCAGAAGCTTACCCAGAAGATAGGGTCCAATGGTGACTGCATTCAAGATTGCAAAGAATCTGAATGAGGTTTCTTTGGAAGAGCTAATCAGTGCCTTGAGAAGCCATGAGATAGAGCTGGATGCAAATGAGCCTCAGAAGAAAGGTAAGTCTATTGCATTAAAATCTAATATTAAAAAATGCACTAACGCTTTTCAGGCTGAAGAAGTTGATTCTGAAGAATCAGAATCAGAAGAAGAAGATGAACTGTCCATGATCTCCAGAAGGGTAAACCAACTCTGGAAGAGCAAACAAAGGAAGTTCAAAAGCTTTAGAAGTTCAAAGAAATTTGAACGAGGAGAATCTTCTGGTGGCAGAAGATCTGACAAGAAGAAAGTTGTCTGCTATGAGTGCAATGAGCCTGGACACTTCAAGAATGAATGTCCAAAACTTCACAAGGAGAATCCCAAGAAGAAGTTTCATAAGAAGAAAGGTCTTATGGCAACATGGGATGATTCTGAATCTGAATCAGAATCAGACTCTGAAGGAGAGCAAGCCAACTTTGCACTGATGGCCACAGTGGATGATGGATCAGAATCTACATCAGAATCAGATTCTGAAGAGGTATTTTCTGAACTATCTAGAGATGAATTAGTTTCCAGCTTGACTGAACTTCTGGAACTCAAGGCTCACCTTAGTATCAAATACAAAAAGCTGAAAAAGCAATTTGAATTTGAAACTAAGAAGCTGGAATTGGAAAATTATGAACTGAAGGAAAAATTTTTAAAATTATCCAAAGATAGTGGATCTCCTTCTGAATCAGAAAAATTCATTCCTAGTCTCAATCATATTCTGAAAGAATATGACTCGAGCTTCAGAAAGTTCCTATCTAGAAGTATTGGCAGAAGTCATCTTGCTTCTATGATATATGGTGTTTCTGGAAACAGAAGGTTTGGCTTTGGCTATGAGGGTGATACCTCACATAAATTTGAACCTGTTGATGATTTGAAAATCACATACAAGCCATTGTATGATCAGTTCAAATATGGCCATGTACATGATATTAGGCTCACTTCACATGCACAGAGTTTTAACACTGTACACACCAAGAAGCATGTGACACAACCTAAGAAATATCATGATGTCAAACCTAAAGAATATCATGCTGTTCCTCATGTTAATTATCATGCTAAACCCAAGTTCAATCAGAACTTGAGGAAAACTAACAAGAAAGGACCCAAGAAATTGTGGGTACCTAAGGAGAAGATAATTTCTGTTGCAGATATCCTTAGCTGCAAAGAGGAAAAAGCACAAAATGTCATGGTACCTGGACTCTGGGTGCTCGCGACACATGACGGGAAGAAGGTCTATGTTCCAAGACCTGGTGCTTAAGTCTGGTGGAGAAGTCAAGTTTGGAGGAGATCAGAAGGGCAAAATTATTGGCTCTGGAACCATAAGTATTGGTAACTCTTCTTCCATAACTAATGTACTTCTTGTAGAAGGATTAACGCATAACTTATTGTCCATAAGTCAATTAAGTGACAATGGTTATGATATAATCTTCAATCAAAAGTCTTGCAAGGCTGTAAGTCAGAAGGATGGCTCAATCCTATTTACAGGCAAGAGAAAGAACAACATCTATAAGATTGATCTTTCAGATCTTGAGAAGTAGAAGGTGACTTGCCTTATGTCTGTTTCTGAAGAGCAATGGGTCTGGCACAGAAGATTAGGACATACTAGTTTGAGAAAGATTTCTCATATTAACAAACTAAATCTGGTCAGAGGTCTCCCAAATCTGAAATATAAATCAGATGCTCTTTGTGAAGCATGTCAGAAGGGCAAGTTCTCCAAACCTGCATTCAAATCTAAGAATGTTGTCTCTTCCTCAAGGCCATTAGAACTTCTGCACATTGATCTGTTTGGACCAGTCAAAACAGCATTTGTCAGAGGGAAGAAATATGGATTAGTCATCGTAGATGATTATAGTCGCTGGACATGGGTAAAGTTCTTAAAACACAAGGATGAGTCTCATTCAGTGTTCTTTGAATTCTGCACTCAGATCCAATCTGAGAAGGAGTGCAAAATCATAAAGGTCAGAAGTGATCATGGTGGCGAATTTGAGAACAGATTCTTTGAGGAGTTCTTCAAAGAAAATGGTATTGCCCGTGATTTCTCTTGCCCTAGAACTCCACAGCAAAATGGAGTTGTAGAGCGAAAGAATAGGACTCTGCAGGAAATGGCCAGAACCATGATCAATGAGACCAATATGGCTAAGCACTTCTGGCTAAGCACTTCTGGGCAGAAGCAATAAACACTGCATGTTATATTCAGAATAGAATCTCTATAAGACCTATTCTAAATAAGACTCCTTATGAATTGTGGAAGAACAGAAAGCCCAAAATTTCATATTTTCATCCTTTTGGATGTGTGTGCTTTATTCTGAATACTAAAGATCATCTTGGTAAGTTTGATTCTAAGGCACAAAAATGTTTCCTTCTTGGATATTCTGAACGCTCTAAAGGGTACAGAGTATACAATACTGAAACATTGGTTGTAGAAGAATCAATCAATACCAGGTTTGATGATAAGCTTGGTCTTGAAAAACCAAAGCAGTTTGAGAATTTTGCAGATATAGATATTGACATATCAGAAGCTGTAGAACCAAGAAGTAAAGCTCCAGAAGCTGAAAGTCTCAGAAGCAATGGATCAGAATATCAAGTTGCTGCATCTTTAGAGAATCTCAAGATTTCTGAAGAGCCAACAGTCAGAAGATTTTCTAGACTCACCTCTGCTCACTCAGAAGATGTGATTCTTGGAAAGAAAGATGATCCTATCAGAACTAGATCATTTCTAAGGAATGACAATCAGAAGCAGTGATCAGAATCAGAAGGTGTAAAGTCTATTCAGTGCAACACAGCTGTCATCAAGATGATTCTGATGGTGAACACGTGTATGTACGGTTGGTAAAAGCGTGAGTTAATCTGATGGGACGCCGCCCTAGGTAACTGTGTTAAATCATTTCATTTACCACGATCTCTCATCTAACGTCACTCATCATTTAATGCAATTGATTTCATTTGATTCTGTAACTGTTCATTCTCATAACTTCATTGCATTCTTTTTCAAATCCGTCTCTATAAATACATTTCAAATCATAACGTTTATCTTTTTTGCTCCCATTCTCTCTTTCTTCTTGCATGCATTTTTGCAACCTTTTCAGTCTCTTCTCAAACCCTAAGCGCAAATCCAGATCTTGTTCTTCTAATTTCTGTTATGTTTCAATGGTCGCTTCATCATCTCACAATGTTGGCTCATCTGTCCCTCTTCATCTTCAAGAAGAAGAAAATCAGCAAATCACTCCGGTTGTTGCCTGCTCTATCCCTAAGAAGGATCTGGAAGTTATCTGTGAACTAATGGCAGATTTTGATAGCATCGAAGAACATGAATATCATCTCAAAGAAGATATCATCTTTCAAGGATGGACTTCATTGTTTGCTGAGTTCTGTGGACCGGTCTATCCAAATCTTGTTAAGGAGTTTTGGGTGCATGCAGTTGTTGCTCCTAAATCCATCTTGTCTTTCGTCCATGGGAAGTTTGTGGTAGTGAATGAGAACATCCTAAGAATGATGTTTGATCTTAGAAACCCTGAGGGTGCTTTTGAAATTGATCAAAGGGCTGATTGGGATGATGTGTTGTCTACTCTCTACACAGACGTTAAGAAGACAAAGCATGTCAAGGACATGAAAGATCTCTACAAAATCTGGACCAAGATTCTTCTGGGGTGTTTCTATCACAGGAAAGGAACACATGCTGCTGATTTCGTCAACAATGAGTAAAAATACATTTTGTATTGCATTGCCACAAAGAAGAAGGTTGATGTTATCTACATTATCTTCAATCACATGTGGAATGCTGTGAGGGATTCCAGAAATGCCTTCAGAGTGAAAAATTGTACCATCATTCCTTTTGGAAGAATTATAACAAACCTTCTGGTTCACTCCAAGATTGGTGAGAAACTGGAAGCTGAAGGTACTATCAAAGAACTTGTCGTTACCACTGGAAGTTGCTTGAATGCTCTCACTCTGAGAAAGATGAAGGTGATTGATACTATCATCAAAACCCCTCAACCTCTTTCTGGAACAAGAAGCAGAAGAGACCCTGTTCTTGCTGACTTTGAAACCTTCTTCAGAAGTGAGGTACTAGGAGTCAGAACTAGGTATTTGAAGTCACTGGAAGAAGGTGAAGGAGTAAAAGATCAAGAAAAAGGTGTCCTGCTAAAGTAGGCCGCAAGAAAACTTCTAGGGCTGCTGCATCAGAAGATGTTTCAGAAGCTGCTCCTCAAGCTGGTGAAAAGAAGGAAAGAAGGACTAAAAGAAAATTTGACCATCCTTCTGATAATCAGGTGAAGGTAGTTCAGAACGTAGCTGCTGCTACTGTTAGAGAGGTTGTTCCAGAAGAAGTTATTGCTGAAGTAGTTAAGGCTGTTTCAGTTGAATTTGAAAAGAATAAGAAGGAGGCTGCTGACAAGAGGAAGAAGAAGAAGTCGAATAATAATGCTGAAAATGTTAGAGTTGTTGAGAAGAAGAAAATCAGAAAAAGGAAGCTGATAATAAATGACTCCGATGAAGAAGAGGATGTTCAAGAAGCTGTGAATCAGCAGGAAGAAATCTTGCAAAGACCAACAACTCAAGTAGTTGAAGGTCAGTATGCTGTTGTCAACGAGAAGGAAGCTCTGGAATATGCCAGAAGGAGAGAAATCTCTCGTGGAAAGGCAAAGATTGTTGAAGAGCAGAAGAGTAAGAAGCAGAAGAAGCTTGAGGCTGTGTTCGAAGCTGTTCAGAAAGTATCAAAAGGTATACATCTCTCTGAACCTGATTCTATTCCTGCTTTACGTTCAGAAGTTGCACCAATAGCTGTTGCCCAAACCCCTGAACCAGATAAAGCCCCATTAGAATCACCCATCAAAGTTCATGTTCTTACACCTCCCACTTCTCCTGTAACCAAAATCCTTACTCCTCCTCCTTCACCCATTCCAGATGCTCCCATTCCCTCTCCTCCACCCTCAACCAACCTTGCTTTTGACCAGGTCCTTGATAATCCTGTTCTGGATATACCACCCCTACAAACTCTTTTTCCACCACATACAAATATATCCATTTCTCAACCTCCTCCCCATGCCAACTATGAACCCATTCCTTCCACCTCTCAAAACAACCCATGTGTTTCTGATCTTCCAGACTCTGCATCACATGAGCAATTGCTCCGTGATTGCAACTACACTCCCAAGCCTCGTCCTGAAGCTGAAATGGTAGTGTTAGATTCTGAGAACGAAGCAGAATCATATTTTAGGTTGGATAGAGAACCTCAACCCTATTCTATCCCTAACCCTGACTCTCCAATAACCAAAATAAAATCCCGCCAGGAATACCCTATTGGTGTAATTTTTGAATTGGTAAAGAGGAATCTCAGAAGAGTCTTTGATACTCTCAGAATCGCTGAAAGTGCTGGCCTGAATGATGTTTCTATGCGAAAGTTCTGGAGAATCTTCCGAAGAAAAGCTGATGCTTGTTTTGAAGAACTTCAGGAAGCTTGTGTAGAAGCTGCTCCACGGCCTTGTGGTATTCTGAGAAGTTATGAAGACTTCTGGTTTGCTCGTCTCGGAGGAAGATATATCTTTGAAGAGAAGAAGTTTGTGGATGAACTGGAAGAAGCAAGAATTGCTGCTGCAATGGAAGCTAACCCTTGTAGGGAAATTGTGGTCTGGAGACCTCAATATCCTGTTCTGCTCGGAGACTTCAGGACGCTCTTTGACTTTCTGAGGGAAAATCCTTCTAAGGAAGACCCAAGCTTGGCCATTTCAGAAGTTGTTGACCCACCAGAAGTTGAAGGTCCTTCTGCTCCTAGGAATCTTGCTGCCATTCTTCAGGCACTTGAGAATGGAGATTCTGAGGTTCCTGCTGCAGAGTATGGAGATCCTTCTATGGAAGAAGCAGATGCTGAAGATCATGTTGCTGAAACAATTCTTGTTGAGGAAAATCCTGCAAATGATCTGATCATGGAAGCTACGGATCAGAATGCCATCCCTTTGGAAAGAAGTTGTGAAGCTTCTTCTAATGAACCTTCCCGTCTTGCAAGGACTTTGGAAGTTATTCAGAAGAACCAGGATGAGCAGAGATCAATCAACGCTGAGTTTCGTGCTTTCATGGAAAGGCAGAATGAGAGCAACAGTGGGATTCATGATATGCTGGCCAAGATCATGTCGAAGCTAGGGTCATCTTAGATTGAGTCTTAGACTGTTTTCTTTTTTCTTTGCTGCATCTGTTTTTCTTTGCATCGTCTCTTGCCCTTCCTCTTGTACTTCTGAACCGTTGTTTCTTTGAGCTTAATGACAATTATCCTTTTCTTCTATGTGTTTGTCGTGTTTTTCCTCTGAATCTTTTATGTTTTTGATGTTATGACAAAAAGGGGGAGAAAAATGTGATAAATGATCTGATTTATTTTATCAGTTGCTGGGAGAAAGGCTCCACATTTCTAACAGAACTTGCAAAGTTCTATGCTTTTGAGTGTTGTCTTGCAGGAATTGAAGATCCTCTTTAAAGCTCAACATGAGAAGCAAAGAGATGGGGAAAAGCAATTCTATAAAGAATCAAGCTCTTGGAAATTGAAGCAAGCTGAGTGCTATAAAGCTTCAAGAATTAGAAGCAAGAAGGAAGAATGTTCTGATATTCTGATGATAGAATATACTTTCATTCTTATTCTTTATATGTTCTGATGCATGTTTTAGTTACAAAATATGCTCTGAAACATTTTATGTTTGTGTGCTCTGATACATAATTATATGTTCTGATACATATTTTATGTTGTGATTCATTCATGCTGACTTTTGTCGTTTAGTTTGTTCTGTAACATTTCAGGATGTAGAGATGCTCTGATGATGCTCTGGTACATTCAACAATGTTCTGATACAATCTAGCATGTAATGACTCAAGAAGATATTCAAGCTCTGAAGCTGTCCAATGGAAGCAAGAATCAGAAGCTATGAATATTCTGAAGATCTAGGAAATTCAAGTTCTGAAGCTGTCCTATGGAAGCAAGAATCAGAAGCTGTAAATGTTCTGAAGATCAAAGCATATGTGAAAGTCTCTACTCAAATACTCAGGGAAGTCTTTTATTTATAAAAAATTCTTCTAGTATTTATTTCAGGGGGAGATTATTTATCTCAAGGGGAGATTGTTAATCTCAGGGGGAGACATATTCACACATTGTCTATATGCTTGTGCTATAGCTGTGTAATTGTCTTTAGCCGTCTGATATTCTGATCGCAAATTCATATCATTTATGTATGTTTTTGTCATCATCAAAAAGGGGGAGATTGTTAGAACAAGATTTGTTCTGATCAATATTCTTAGTTTTGATGATAACAAGGATATGAATTTTGTATGAGATAATGTGGTACTCTAATACTATGCAATTTCCATTTCAGGAATTATTCAAAGAGTATGCACAAAATCAGCGCAAGAAGCAACTGACTCAGAAGGTTCAGCATGCAACATCAGAACATGGTCTGGCAAGACATCAGAAGATGGTCAAGCAGAATCAGAACATGGGTCTATGGAAGCATCAGAAGAACTTGAGATCAGAAGCAGAAGCACTGAAGTTCTCATGGTATCACGCTCAGAAGCTCTTCAAGGTCAGAAGACAAGAAGATGCTCTGCACCAAGCTGTTTGACACTAATGACACTCAAACGTTGTTTACACAAACATCAGATCAGAAGCTAGTACTAGACTGGCAGGCTACGCTGACTGACAAAATGAACGTTAGAAGCTATTAAAGGCAACGTCAGTAGACACAGCGGAAACAAGGCTCGAGGTAGTTGACAAAAGAGTGAAACATTAAATGCAATGCTGTACGGATTACGCAAAGCATTAAATGCTCCCAACGGTCATCTTCTCAAGTGCCTATATATATGAAGTTCTGATGAGAAGCAAAGGTTAACGAAATATACAACACTTGCGCATTAAACTGAAACGCTGTCAAATTCAAAAGCTCTAAAACTTCATCATCAACCTCACTTATTGCTGTTGTAATATTATAGTGAGATTAAGCTTAAACTTTAAGAGAAATATCACAGTTGTGATTACAGCTTTTTAGAAGCATTGTAAAACTCTTAGAATTTGTTTACATTAAGTTGTAAGTTCTAGAGTGATCAGGTTGTTGATCAATATACTCTAGCAAGTCTTAGAAGTTGTCTAAGCAATTTGTTCCTAGAGTGATCAGGTTGTGATCAGGATACTCTAGAAGACTTAGCAGTTGGCTAAGTGGAAAACCATTGTAATCAAGTGTGATTAGTGGATTAAATCCTCAGGTGAGGTAAATCACTCCAAGGGGGTGGAATGGAGTAGTTTAGTTAACAACGAACCAGGATAAAAATCATTGTGCAAATTGTTTTTATCTTACAAGTTTTAAAGCTACACTTATTCAAACCCCCCCTTTCTAAGTGTTTTTCTATCCTTCACTCCTTATGTCTCAAAGTACCACCATACAAATTTTCAAACTTCAATTCGCTCAGACGCACAGTCAGCAGCTCAAACAGTCAACAGACGACCAGTTTGACCGAAAAGTCAACAGACAGTCAAAAATGAAATTTTTTGTCAACATCCATATTTGGTCAAAAGATTCATCATTTGATCATTGGTTGATCATAATTCATCAAGGAAAGATCAAAAATCAACAAAACCCTAAGTTTCAAAATTAGGGTTTTCTCCTAAAAAGTCAACTAAACTTTGACCGGCCATAACTCTCTCCTCGTTCATTCAAAAAATTCCAACCAAAGCTTGTTTTGAAGGAAATTCAATTATCTTTCAAATGCAATTGATCCCATGGTCATTGGATTCACCATTTGAAAAATATGAGCTCAGACATTACAGGTCATTTTCAAAGTCAACAAAAAGTGGTTTTTTGTCAAAGGCCATAACATCAAGATAACTTCTCCAAATGAAAAAAAGTTTCCAAAGTAGCTTGTAGAGTACATCTTGAGGTTTCTAAAAAGTACAAGAACTCCTTCATATGATAAAAATTGAGGGATTTATGCCTTGTTGAAGTTGGCTATATTTTGGGAAAATGCATGAAACCAACATTGATCAAAAATGTTTTTTTCCAAAAGGGGCCAACTTTTCATGATCCAAACATGATTCTAACAATGTTAAAGGCCTCCCACGACCAACCTAAGGCCCATGACATTTTTATTTCTTTTTTGGTTTAATTTTATTACATTTAAAGTTAAATTAAAGAAGAAATGGTGAAGGATAATGATACCATGCTTCATTCTTAAGCTAAAGCCACCAAAGTTGATCAGTACTCTGCAGCATGAAGGTACAAAGCAGGCCTAGAGCAAGAGAGACCAAGAAGATCAAGCCATGGTCAAAAATTCAAAGATTTTTAATATAAAAAAATCAAAAGTTCAAACAAGCAATCAATGCTTCTTAGCTTCAATTTGCAACACTTCTTTGCTTATAAATGAAGTAGGATACTTCATCAACACGAGACACACGAAATTATATCAAGAGAATAGCAAAGAAATCCATAAAAATTGTCAAAGAAAATATCAAATATATGTACTTTTTGTTTTCATATTTCCAACCACTATCAATACAAAATAATTATTCTATCACTCTTGTATAACATTATAGGTAAGGTTTGAACTATAGCATGCGATAGAAACAACCTCAAACACATGCATAATCATCTTCCTACTTATAACCATGTAGCTTTCGTTTTCCTATGTGTACTTAACTATAATACAAACTAATCATTTGAATGGACTCATGGCATTATATAGAGTAGATTTGAGTGATTACATGCAAGCTCTAACGTGGTTTTGAAGCTCCACCATTTTTGAGCTTCAAACATGTGAAGCTTTCGTTCTCCATGATGCAAGCTCCAAATGACAAAACTAACACCGCTATCATGTTTAGAAGGGTCAAATTAGGTGATCTGGGTGGCCCTTGTTCTTTTTTATTTTCATTTTGTAGGTCGTTCAAAAGATTGAAAATTTGAAGGAAAAATCCGCAGGAAAATCCGCAGGTAAATCTGCAGCAAAATCCGCAGGTAATATGAAGAAGAAGATGAATAGTAAGTTTGAAAAGTTGACTGCCTGCGTGGTCAGTCTTTGCTTTTCCAATGGTCCACCTTGCGCGCGTGGGACCCAGCCAGAATAATGAATTCTCCTTGAATTCGGTGCACACCATCCACCATCATATCATGCTCCCTCTTTATTACAGCCATCAGATCATATTATTGTTTCATCCAACGCTCTCAAACATGCAGGTTCACCATGGACACTCAGTCCTCTACCACACAGTATCACAGATTTAAATATTTTATATTTTTATTTGATTTAACTTCTAAAATTAATTTAAAATAGTTTTAAAAATAAAAAAAATATAATAAAAATATTTTTAGGTTTATAAAATAATCTATTAATTTTTGACACAAAAATATTTTATTTTTCTTAATAATTAAAATATTTTGTTTAATTAATTAGTATATATTTATATATTTGCTTTTTAATTATTTCAACCTATCAAAAAAAATCAGAAAAAATTTGTTCTTTTTATTAAATTTAGTTTATATATTATAGACTAATTTTGTATATATCTAGAATATTTTTCTCTTTAAGTTTAAATTATTTGTATAATTGTTTATATAATTATATGTTAATTAGCTTAATAAATTTCCAAAACAACTTCAAAAAATAAAAAAAAAATTAGTTTTATTTTAAAATTAATTAATAAGAAATATGAACATGTTTTAGACTTAATTTTAGGTTTAAATTTTATTTCTAACTTCTTTCTCATTTTAATTAAATTAATTATGCATTAATTCTAATTAAAATCAACCATTTAAAAAATCCAAAAATACTTCCTTTTATCTTATTGCAATTTAACTTCCTAGATAAAGTGTATAGGTTGTCAAAATCATGTAAATAGCGTAGTTTACATTTCCCGCACAATCGATGTAATAGCGTAGATTTACTTTTCGCATTTTACATTCCCGCACTTTAAATTTTGTATATATAAAAACTGCGTGTATGTCAAAGATAAAAACTGAAGCGTTAGATCACTAAACTTCAAAGACAAAAATATCTGAATCAGAACAAGATCACACTTGCACCTCTTAGGGTAATCCCTCTGTTACTCTTTTCAAAAATCAAATTCTATTGTTTCAAATACAAATCCAAACTTTTGTTTACATCCGGTCAAAAGAGAATTTTCTAAAAGAAATGGGAAAGGACCTTATAAACTTAGGGTAGATCTCCTAATTGCTTGCTCAAATCAAAACAACAAATGTCTCACATATTCATTGTTTTTCAAAACAAAACTTTCAAAAAAAGACAACATTTTGTATATATCCAAACAAGGATCATTACGAAATTAAAGATCTTTTTTTTCAAAACATCTTTTCGAGAGATAAAACACTTTGTATACATCCGCACAAGGATCATTACAAAGTTAATTTACAAAGGTATTTTAAAACCACATACAAGCATTTCAAGGCAAGACAAATGATTCAAACAAGTGAGCTAAGCAATTAAGAGCCCATGGATAACCATGGATACAAAGGGGTGCTAATACCTTCCCTTTGTATAACCTACCTCCGAACCCAAAATCTCTTAAAGGTCTTTTTCTGTTTCTTTTATAAACCTTTCCTTAATTGGATAAAATAAAAGTCGGTGGCGACTCTCTGATTTTCAAAACTCAAAAACAAAAGAAGATCCAGTTCGTATCTCTCACGAGATATAAAAAACCGAGGGCGACACTCATGTATTGGATATGCTATGAATTACGTAACGAAAGCATATTCTGAAGAATAATTGCATAACCAATGAGACGTTTCATTTTAACTTCTAAAGGATATCAGAACTTTTGATTTGCTCAGTACAGTTCTTCAAATTAAAGCTTGGAGGTTCAGAGTAAAAATTGCATGTGCAGAAAGTAAAATACGCGTTTATTTTTATCCTGGTTCAGCTTCTAAATAAGGCTACCTCCAGTCCACCTTCTTTAGGTGATTTGCCTCTCAACAGAGGTCTTAATCCACTATAACCAAATCATGATTAGAACTGCACGAACCTCTGTCGTGACTAACAACCTGCACAGCCAACTACTGTGACTAACCATATGGACAATGACCCGTTCAGTGATCTCCACGAGATATAACGTTCATTGACTCAGGAACCCTGCACAACAACGCGTTGTGACTAACTCCCTACGCAGCTACCTGCTGTGACTGAATGCAATGGACTGTTCAGTGATCTCCACGAGATATAACATCCATTGAATCCTGGACTTCTGACCTTCACTTGGTCTACAAGAGACTTCCACAATGACCGCAGCCACTGTCTTCTCAAGCATCAGACCCTCACTTGGTCGCTTAAGGCATCATTACCAACTTAACTTACATAATGCTTCTTAATAAGCAGATATTCTAATTTCAGACTGAATGACAAGTAATTTGTTTTAGTTGAATAATCATTGAACTCTTCTTGTCTGCATCTTCTGACCAGATCCTTGCTTCTTGGTGGTAAGTAGAGAAAGATCCTCGTCTTTTAGTGTTGAGTACTTCTTGAAGTTGTTCTTTGTCTTCACTTCTTATGTTAAGCAGATTTAAAATAACAGTTCTCTATTAGATGTTGCTTCTTGTTTTGATCTTCGTTTCTTCAAGTGGATTGATAACATCAGTTCTTATTCAGGATTGCTTCTTGCATTGATCTTCAACTTTCTTCTTTAAGCAGATTAAGAACAAAAGTTCTTGTTGAGAGTTGCTTCCTTGGTTCTTCTTCCTCTGATCTTCTTCTTAAGAAGATTAAGAACATTAGTTCTTGTTGAGAGTTGCTTCTTTGGTTCTTCTTCCTCTGATATTCTTCTTAAGCGGATTAAGAACATTAGTTCTTGTTGAGAGTTGCTTCTTTGGCTCTTCTTCCTCTTCTATTTACAACTCCTTTTGATTTTAGTAGTTTTTCATTACTACATTTTTCCTGAGCCACACATTTCATAAGGGATGTGTCGCCCTCGGTTTTTTATATCTCGTGAGATACGAACTGACTCTTCTTTTATTTTTTTTTTAGTTTTGAAAATTAGAGAGTCGCCACCGACTTTTATTTTATCCAATTAAGGAAAGGTTTATAAAAGAAACAGAAAAAGACCTTTAAGAGATTTTGGGTTCGGGGGTAGGTTATACAAAGGGAAGGTATTAGCACCCCTTTGTATCCATGGTTATCCATGGGCTCTTAATTGCTTAGCTCACTTGTTTGAATCATTTGTCTTGCCTTGAAATTCTTGTATGTGGTTTTAAAATACCTTTGTAAATTGACTTTGTAATGATCCTTGTGCGGATGTATACAAAGTGTTTTATCTTTCGAAAGATGTTTTGAAATAAGATTTTTAACTTCGTAATGATCCTTGTTTGGATATATACCAAGTATTTTCTTTTTTTGAAAGTTTTATTTTGAAAAATGGTGAATATGTGAGGCATTTGTTGTTTTGATTTGAGCAAGCAATTTAGGAGATCTACCCTAAGTTTATAAGGTCCTTTCCTATTTCTTTTAGAAAATTCTCCTTTGACCGGATGTAAACAAAAGTTTGGATTTGTATTTGAAATAGTAGAATTGATTTTGAAAAGAGTAACAGAGGGATTACCCTAAGAGGTGCAAGTGTGATTGTGTTCTGATTCAGATATTTTTGTCTTTTGAATTTAGTGATCTAACGCTTCAGTTATTATCTTTGACATACACGCAGTTTTATATGTACAGAAATTAAAGTGCGGGAATGTAAAATGGGGAAAGTAAATCTACGCTATTACATCGATTGTGCGAGAAATGTAAACTACGCTATTTACATGATTTTGACAACCTATACACTTATCTATGAATTTAAATTGCAATAAGATAAAGGGAAGTATTTTTGGATTTTTTGTATGGTTGATTTTAATTAGAATTAATGCATAATTAATTTAATTAAAATGAGAAAAAGGCAGAAATAAAATTTAAACCTAAAAAATTAAGTCTAAAATATGTTCATATTGCTTGTTAATTAATTTTAAAATAAAACTAATTTTTTTTGGATTTTTGAAGTTGTTTTGGAAATTTGTTAAATTAACATATAATTATACAAATAATTATACAAATAACTAAAGCTAAAAAAAATTCTAAATATGTACAAAATTAGTCTATAATATATAAACTTAATTTAAATGAAACGAAATTTTTTTTTTGATTTTTTTGATAGGTTGAAATAATTAAAAAGCAAATATATAACTATATACTAATTAATTAAACAAAATATTTCAATTATTAAGAAAAATAAAATATTTTTGTGTCAAAAAATAATAGATTATTTTATAAACCTAAAAATATTTTTATTATATTTTTTTGATTTTTAAAACTATTTTAAATTAATTTTGCAATTTATATTAAATAAAATAGAAAATATAAATATTTATAATCTGGTGTGGTGATTTATGATGGACTATGGTGTGGTTGCGTATGCTAGGGCGTTAGATCAGATTACTAAGTGATCTTGTGGCTCAGATTGGAAGTCACATGGTACACATGGATAGAGAGAATCATTGGATCATTCAGCATTTAAAAGTCCAACGTGGGACCCACGCTTGCTGACCAGCGAATGAGAAGCGTGAGATATGCCACGCGTGCTGGTCAAGGTTTCAACCCTACTATTCATCATCTTCTTCCTTGGTACCTGCGGATTTTGCTATGCATTTTCCTGCAGTTTTACCTGCGAATTTTCCCTTCCTTTTCCATGCTTCTTGGAAACCTACAAAAACAGTCATGAACAAAAACAAAGGGCACCCAGGTCGACTTAAAATGACCTCCTGAACACGATGGTGGTGTTAGTTTTGACTGAAACTTCCTCCATCTAGGAAAACGAAAGCTTCACATGTTTGAAGCTCAAAAATGGTGGAGCTTCAAAACCACGTTAGGGTTTGCATGTAACCACCCAGATCTATTCTATATCATGCTATGAGTCCATTCAAAAGGTTAGTTTGCATTATAACTAAGTGTGCATAAGAAAACGAAAGTTACATGGTTATGAACATGAAGATGATCGTGCACATGTTTGAGGCTATTTCAATCACATGCTATGGTTCAATCCTTACCTATGATGTTATACAAGAGTGATAGGATGATTATTTTGTATTGATAGTGGATGGAAATATGAAAACGAAAATTACAAGTATTTGATATTTTTTGACAATTTTATGAGTTTCTTAGCTATTCTCTTGGTAGATTTTCGTGTGTGTGTTGTTGATGAAGTATCCTACTTCATTTACACGCAATGAAGTGCTGCAAATTGAAGCTAAGAAGCATTGATTGCTTTTTTGAACTTTTGATTTTTTAATATTAAAAATCTTTGAATTTTTGACCATGGCTTGATTTTCTTCATCTCTCTTGCTCTAGGCCTGCTTTGTACCTTCATGCTGCAGAGTATTGATCAACTTTGATGGCTTTAGCTTAAGAATAAAGCATGGTATCATTATCCTTCACCATTTCTTTTTTAATTTAACTTTAAATGTAATAAAATTAAACCAAAAAAGAAATAAAAATGTTATGGGCCTTAGGTTGGTCGTGGGAGGCCCTTAACATTATTAGAACCATGTTTGGATCATGAAAACTTGGCCCCTTTTGGAAAAAAAACATTTTTGATCAATGTTGGTTTCATGCATTTTCCCAAAATATAGTCAACTTCAACAAGGCATAAATCCCTCAATTTTGATCATATGAAAGAGTTCTTGTACTTTTTAGAAACCTCAAGATGTCCTCTACAAGCTACTTTGGAAACTTTTTTTTATTTGGAGAAGTTATCTTGATGTTATGGCCTTTGACAAAAAACCACTTTTTGTTGACTTTAAAAATGACCTGTAATGTCTGAGCTCATATTTTTCAAATGGTGAATCCAATAACCATGGGATCAATTGCATTTGAAAGATAATTGAATTTCCTTCAAAACAAGCTTTGGTTGGAATTTTTTGAATGAACGAGGAGAGAGTTATGGCCGGTCAAAGTTCAGTTGACTTTTTAGGAGAAAACCCTAATTTTGAAACTTAGGGTTTTGCTGATTTTTGATCTTTTCTTGATGAATTATGATCAACCAATGATCAAATGATTAATCTTTTGACAAAATATGGATGTTGACAAAAAATTTCATTTTTGACTGTCTGTTGAGTTTTCGGTCAAACTGGTCGTCTGTTGACTGTTTGAGCTGCTGACTGTGCGTCTGAGAGAATTGAAGTTTGAAAATTTGTATGGTGGTACTTTGAGACATATGGAGGTCCATGAAATCCATTTGAGGTCTCAAAAAACTTGTTCTCCTGAAAAAAAACAAAAACCCTAGTTAGGGACTGTTTGTGTAGGATACAGTTAAGCGTACCAGATTTTTGTGAAGTGCTGAGTCTCTGCTGATCATGTGATTATCAGAAGACTTCTAGAACAAAAATCTTGGAATTTTGAAATGCAAAAGATTGATTTGATTGATAGTACAAAACACGGAGAATCGTGCTGTCAGCGGGTTTGACTGTCAACTGGCTGTCCGGGCATTAACGTAACAGTTAAAGTGAAAATTCAACAGTTAAAGTTAATTTTTTCTTTTTGTTTTTTTTGTTGTGTTAATGGTGAAAATTTATTTACCTGAGTTGTTAGAAAAACACAAACATAATAAATAAATAAAATATACTGTACGCGAACGAAATTACCGATAATAACCTTGAAAAATATTTAATGCACAGAAAAATAAATATTTAACTGGCATAAAACACACAAAATATTATTTGGATAATTAAACTACAGTATGACAGATAGTACGACATTTAATACTGACAGTACAAATATTAAATAATATAATGAACAATACGATAAATAAACGGTACATTATTTGAAAACAAAAGATACGACAAACTTTATAAATGACGATTAAAAACCCATGCTATAAATAACAACATATAGATGATCGGGAGTGTAAGCAACCCAGGTCCGCATTTTTCAGGACTATACAGACAGAAAAAGGACATGATCACCACCAAGACGGTGATGACCATAAGAAAACACGTATCCATCCATTTTGCCATTTTTTCCAGGGAAGAAGAGAAAATAATTATGAGGTAGAAGTTTGAGAAATGAGTTGAAATTTGATGTGAGATTTTATGGAAAAAATGAGAGATATTTATAGAGTGAAAAGAAGGATAGAGACGTTGGGGAATGAAGTGATTCCGTACAAAAGAGGAAAATTTGAGTGGTAGTAGGATTTGAAAGAAAGTGTATGGTAGGGTTTGAAAAGAGAGATGTATAGAATAAAGTTAGGATTTGATTTTGAAAGAAAGAGATTTGAAAAGAAAGGAAAAGATTTTGAAAATAATAGAATATAGTACAAAAATTAGTGGGAAACAAAAACTAATAATAATTTACTCGTTACCAGTACAGTCTGAATCCCCGGACTCTGCGCCTGCAAAATTTAATTCTGTACCAATTGCGTCAGTACTATTTATCTGCAAATAAATCTCAAACAAACAGCGTGTGTGAAGTGATAAATAGTAATTGGCGTTTGTGTAAGAATAAATTCAATAGCGAACCAAAATACCGTATAAGAAAAATTCTAAAAACCGAGTATTCATAAAATCAGGATATTTATGGAATAAAGTCCAAGATTATATGAAACTCCTAATTTTTAGACAGAAGCCTGTTGTCTTCTTCTTGAAAAAGATGCGGGCAAATTTTGGGGTATAACAGTTGCCCCTATTCAGTCTTCTTAAACCTGAAGAGACTGATTGGAATCTGAAGGTAGAAGATGATTGAATATTTAAATGCCTTGAAAATTTGCACTTACCTCCACCGGAAGTGATGTTGGAAATTGCATTTGAGTGTTGTCTAAGAAATGTTGTGGGCAGATCGAAACATTACCTGAGATGGGCTTTCAGATGCCATCTGGCAAATGTGTTGATGGTTTGTTCATCAGAATGAATCCATTGATTATATCTTGATGAAGGATTTGAAAACCTCTGCGTTGACCGTTTCGGAACCGTCCGAGGTTACCGCTTTAAGTCTTGGAGGCTGATCGTTACGGAACTGTCCAAAGTTTTCCGCTTTGGATTTTGAAAGTTGATCTATGTGGAACTGTCTGAGGTATCAGCTTTAGATCTTTGAAGGTTGATCGTTGTGGAACCGTCTGAGGTATCCGCTTTAGATCTTTGAAGGTTGATCGTTGTGGAACCGTCTGAGGTATCCGCTTTAGATCTTTGAAGGTTGATCGTTGTGGGACCGTCTGAGGTATCCACTTTAGATCTTTGAAGGTTGATCGTTGTGGAACCGTCTGAGGTATCCGCTTTGGATCTTTGAAGGTTGATCGTCGTGGAACCGTCTGAGGTATCGACTTAGATCTGGAAGTAGATCATTAAGGACCCGTCCAAGGTATCGACTTAGATCTGTGTTGCTTGTTTTGAGTTAATAGATGATTTGGAAAGAGATTTCTTCAGAATGAATCTTTGGTTTGATTATATCTGAGAGGAATGTTTGTCTGAATAGAATCCAGGAGAATACCGCATGTGGTTGAGAACAACTTTGCTGAGGATATTCGTCCGCCTGAAAAAATCAAGTTAGCAACATGCAATGTCATGATGCATGTAATGTGTATGTTGGGATTCTCAATCTAAATGAGAACCGTGCATGTTATGTATGTGTTTGTCATGAAACATTATATGCCATGTATGAATATGCGTATGATGTATGACTTATGCAGATTAGAGCGTATCAAACTTCTGGTTGGGAAAATAAATCCCTGCTTGTTATTTTGGAAATGAAGGCATTGTGATCGTTGATGATCTTTGCTATCTTGTTCGAGTATACTCAGCTGGAGAACTTCCTTACGGACCAGGGTGCTCTGTTGAGGGATCTTTGACTACCGCTTGAGGATGAAGGTAATTTGAAAGTTCTGATTTTGATGCCCTTTGAATGGGAATGAGAAAGGTGTGTAATCCTCCGATGCACTATTTGATCAAACCTTGGTGTGGATGATCACACCTTCTGGGGATAGTGATCTTGAACAGCCCTGCTGGGGAATAAGGTTTCTTGAATCACTTTGTTGGAGAGAAAAAATTTGCTTGAGAAACGTATCTTTGTTGGGGAACTTTTCTTCCGATGCTGGTTTCGGGATGATGTCCAGATGATTGGGACATTACCTGAATGCTGTTCCTGTTTTTCTTATAAACATCAATCATATTCAAATGCATATGTTCATTCAAAATTATCATTGGGACGTTTACGCGTTCAAAACAGAAATAATGAAAACATTGATTTTGAGCATGAGCTGTATTGATTTTGAAAGAGAGCCATAATAGGCTAATTAGTACAAGGAGACAAAATCCTAGTAGTAGGAAATTGTCATAAAACTTTGGAAAGTACTTATAAAGGGAAATAGCTATGTGAAAACAATCCAGTCAAGTTTCAACTCTGCTATTGCCAATCTGTCTTCGAGTGTCTCATCCCTCACTTGCGGGAAGAAAATGATTGGACTGATTAGTGCCTTTTGTCATACCCCAATTTTTGCCCCATGTATTTGGGCAGGTCACATTTTATTTCATGTGCATTCATCGTTTAATCATCATATTGTTGCATATTTTGAGGAAGATTCGACTTTTGTTAAAGAACAAAACAGCTTGTTTGGTCACTTGTGTTACAAGTCTTAATCTTGGTTTTCTTGGCAAAAGTTGAAGATGTGAAATGAAGTTGGTTTCTTTGAGTATGAGAATTCAAGATTAAGTGTCAATTTCGCAAAAGAACGGCAAATGTTTGATTCAAGAATTTGAGAGACAAAGTTCGTACGCTTTTGACAATATTATAAGTTAACTTACAAGATAATTTCTTTAAGAATATTTGTCATTCAAATACAAAGTCCATGAATCTAAACATGTGAAGCCAAATTCATTCAAAATTCCAAGGATACACTTCATTCAATTTCAAATAACATTACATCTTACAAGAAAAAAAAAGAGAGACTTCATTCACATTTCCTTTGAAAATTACAAGAGTTGCATGATACATTTTAAAGCTTCATTAATCAGTTGAAATGAACATTTGAAATAAGAATTGAAAATGTTACACATGAATTGCACAAGCTGTTACAGAAAATCAATCCATAAACCTAAGCTCTAAAGGCCCAAAGCTTGCTGCCCCAAACTTGCATTGGTCTGTCCCATACACTGCCAAAACCTTTTGTCCAAAACCAGCCAAAGACCTGCTGCCTGCTGTGTGCACCAAGCCAAAAGTTACTTGAAATTGGTCAAAAGCAAAACCTGCAATAGAAAGAGCAAGAAACAGATGCCATATTAGAAAAGCTTGCAGCAAGATAACAAAGTTTGCATCAAAATGTAAGGAAAAGGGAAGCAGTAGCAACACAGAAGAAAGCATTGTTCAGAACTACCTAAATTTAAATCTTTGTTTAAACCTTTATTCCCTTCAATTCTTGGAGTCTGACCACTATAAATACTGATAAACCCTAGAACTGAGGGGGGATCGGCAGCCACCAAAACCTAACAACAATCCTCTCAAACCTTGACTGCAATAGTTACACAACCCCTTTTCTAAACCTCCACGCCCTCAACATTCAACTTTCACTCAAACTCAGAACCTCCACCCTCATACCTAACTCGACACATACACATTGCTCACACATGAAGGATAGAAAAACACTTAGAAAGGGGGGGATTGAATAAGTGTGACTTTAAATCTTGGACGATAAAAATAAATGCACAAATATTTTTATCCTGGTTCGCTGTTAACGAAGCTACTCCAGTCCACCCCCGCAGAGATGATTTACCTCAACTGAGGATTTAATCCACTAATCGCACGGATTACAATGGTTTTCCACTTAGCCGCAACTAAGTCTTCCAGAGTCTTCTGATCACAACCTGATCACTCCAGGAACAACTGCTTAGTTCACTCCTAAGACTTTTCTAGAGTCTACTGATCAACACGATCACTCTAGGCTTAGTTCACTCCTAAGACTTTCTGCTCAGCCAACTGCCAAGACTTCCTGCTCAGCCAACTGCCAAGACTTCCTGCTCAGCCAACTGCTAAGACTTCCTAGAGTATACTGATCAACTGATCACTCTAGTTCCTTACAACTTAATGTAATCTATTCAAGAGTTTACAAATGCTTCTTAAAAGCGATAATCACAACTGTGATATTTCTCTTACAGTTTAAGCTTAATCTCACTAAGATATTACAACAGCAATGTAGTGAGCTTTGATGAAGATGAAGATTCTGAGCTTTTGATTGAACAGCGTTTCAGCAAGTTAATTTGAATTGTATTGGTGCGAAATCGTTAACCTTGCTTCTCATCAGAACTTCATATTTATAGGCGTTGAGAAGATGACCGTTGAATGCATTTAATGCTTTGCGTGTTCCGTACAGCTTTGCATTTAATGTTATACGCTTTTGTCAACTACCTCGAGCCTTGTTCACGCTGTGTCTACTGACGTAGCCTTTAGTAGCTTTAACGTTCCTTTTGTCAGTCAGCGTAGTCTGCCACGTGTACTTCCTTCTGATCTGATGTTTGTGAATACGACGTTTGAATATCATCAGAGTCAAACAGCTTGGTGCACAGCATCTTCTGATCTTCTGACCTTGAAGTGCTTCTGAGCGTGATACCATCTTCTGATTTTCAGTGCTTCTGATCTCATGTTCTTCTGATGCTTCCATAGACCCATGTTCTGATTCTGCTTCGACCATCTTCTGATGTCTTGCCAGACCATGTTCTGATGTTGCATGCTGAACCATTTGAGACACATCTTCTGAGCGCTGAATTATGCTTACTCTTTATATATATTTCCTGAAAGGGAAATTGCATTGGATTAGAGTACCATATTATCTTAAGCAAAATTCATATTATTGTTATCATCAAAACTAAGATAATTGATAAGAACAAATCTTGTTCTAACAATCTCCCCCTTTTTGATGATGACAAAAACATATATAAATGATATGAATTTGCGATCAGAAAGAGTAGACGGCAAAAGACAAATTACACAGCTATAGCATAAGCATATGAATATGTCTCCCCCTGAGATTAACAATCTCCCCCTGAGATAAATAATCTCCCCCTGAAATAAATACTCGAAGAACTTTGATAAAGACTTCCCTGATTATTTCGGTAGAGACGATCATATAAGCTTCTGCCTTCAGAGAATTCATAGCTTCTGACTTCTGCTTCCATTGGACAGCTTCAGAACTTGAATTTCTTTGATCTTCAGAACATTCACAGCTTCTGACTTCTGCTTCCATTCAGGACAGCTTCAGAACTTGAATTACTGGATCTTTTAGAACATTCACATCTTCTGATTTCTGCTTCCCTCGGATAGCTTCAGAACTTTGAATGTCTACCAACATCACTTCATGCTAGATTTGTATCAGAACATTGTTGAATGTACCAGAGCATCATCTGAGCATCTCTACATCCTGAAATGTTACAGAACAAAAACTAAACGACAAAAGTCAGCATGAACGAGTTAGAACATAAAATGTATATTCAAATACATGATATGTATCAGAGCCAAATGTATCAGAGCATTTAGGCTAAAAACATGTATCAGAGCAAATAATGTATCAGAGCCATAACATTATATGTATCAGGGCAAATAGAATTTTGTCATAACAGGATAGACAATGATATTCAAATTCTATTATCAGTGCTTCTGATTCATTCTTCTTTCTTGCTTCTGATCTCTGAAGCTTGACAGCACTCAGCTTGCTTCAGTTTCCATGGTTTTGCTTCTAGTGTTTGCTTTGAAGATTCACTTCACTTCTCTGTACCTGCAAAACACTTAAACCATATAGAACTTGCAGTTCTTGTTAGTGAATGTGTGGGAGCCTTTACCCAGCAACTGATAGATTTAATCAAATCATTTATCATTTATCTTTCTCCCCCTTTTTGTCATAACATCAAAAAGAATATATATAAAAAAAATTCAGATGTATAAAACGACAAAAGAAAATATTTACTGGAATGTAAAACACAAAGAAACTTTTTCATTGATCAGCAAAAGAGGATTACAAGAAGTTGTGCAACAAAGAGAAGAGTTTAAAGAGTATTTAAAAGAAAATGAAATGAAACGAATGATGACTAGCATTTAATGTTACGTGACGTGAGGAGAGATAATAAAGACAAATGAAGTGACTGGCACAGTTACCTATGGTCGGCGTCCCTTCAACTGCACGCGCGCTTATCCATGAATAGTAACGACAGGTTTACCATCCCGAGATAAAACGTAACAGCTGTTTTGCTTTAAAAGAGGTTCTGAATCAACTTAGACAATGAAACGTTAGTAATAACCGAATCATAATTTCTAAAAGATTTCAATCAGAACTTAAAAAAAATTGTTCCACATTCATTTCAGAAGATACTCATACATGAGAACTTCTCATCTTCTCATTCTGGGCATAAATCCATACTGATGTTCTTCAGAATGAACTTAAACCTATCTTCAGCCAGGGGTTTTGTAAAGATATCAGCCCATTGATGGTCTGTATCAACAAAGTTTAAAGAAATAACACCCTTCTGAACATAGTCCCTTATGAAATGATGTTTTATCTCAATATGTTTAGCTTTTGAATGAAGAATAGGATTCTTAGATAAACATATAGCAGAAGTATTATCACAGAATATAGGAATGTTACTCTCAAATATCTGATAATCTTCTAACTGACTCTTCATCCAGAGCATCTGTGTGCTACAACCAGCAGCAGCGACATATTCTGCTTCTGTTGTTGATAGAGCAATAGTTGCTTGCTTCTTGCTGTACCAGGAGATCAAATGACTTCCAAGAAATTGGCAACTTCCTGAAGTACTTTTTCTTTCAATTCTGTCTCCAGCATAGTCAGCATCGCAGAATCCTACTAAGTTGTATTCTTTAGATTTTCTGTAAACTAAACCAACATTAGTAGTACCTTTCAGATACCTTAGAATCCTCTTAACAGCAGTTAAATGAGATTCTCTAGGATCTGATTGGAATCTAGCACACAAACAAACACTGAACAGAATGTCAGGTCTAGAAGCAGTCAGATATAGAAGAGATCCAATCATACCTCTGTATAGCTTCTGATCTACCTTCTTACTTACCTCATCCTTACCTAGGATGCATGTTGGATGCATAGGAGTTTTGGCTTCTTTGCAGTCTAGAAGATTAAACTTCTTCAGAAGTTCCTTCACATACTTGGTCTGGTGAACATACGTTCCTTCTGATGTTTGATTTATTTGTATTCCAAGGAAATACTTGAGTTCTCCCATCATGCTCATTTCAAACTCAGCCTGCATAGACTTAGCAAACTCCTTTCCAAGTGTAGCATTAGATGTTCCAAAAATAATATCATCTACATATATTTGACAAATTAAAATATCCTTTTCAAAGGTTTTACAAAAGAGAGTAGTGTCCACTTTTCCTCTAGTGAAACCATTATCCAGAAGGAAAGAACTTAAGCGTTCGTACCAAGCTCTGGGAGCCTGTTTCAATCCATACAATGATTTCTTAAGTTTAAAAACATGATTAGGAGACATAGAGTCTTCAAAACCAGGAGGTTGATGGACATAAACTTCTTCATCTATATAACCATTTAAGAAGGCACTCTTAACATCCATCTGATAGAGAGTGATGTTATGTTGAGTGGCAAAAGAAATTAATAGACGAATAGATTCTAACCTGGCCACTGGTGCAAAGGTTTCTGTGTAGTCAATCCCTTCTTGCTGACTATAACCCTGAGCCACCAGTCTGGCTTTGTTCCTTACCACTTCGCCTTTCTCACTGAGCTTGTTTCTGAAGACCCATTTTGTACCGATTATATTGAATCCATCTGGTCTAGGAACAAGATCCCAAACATCATTCCTTGTAAACTGATTTAGTTCTTCTTGCATAGCAATTATCCAGTCTGGATCTTCTAGAGCATGATCAACAGAAGTTGGCTCGATCAAAGATACAAGACCTAATTGACAGTCTGCATTGTTTCTAAGGAATGCTCTTGTTCTGATTGGATCATCCTTCTTTCCAAGAATGACATCTTCTGAATGACCAGAGATGAGTCTGGATGATCTTCTGACAGATGGTTCTTCAGAAATACTTAGATCCTCCAGAGAAGCTGATACTTGATCTTCAGATTCTTTGCTTCTGAGAAGCTCTGCTTCTGATGCGTTGCTTCTTGGCTCAACAACTTCTGATATGTCAATATCACAACCTGCAAAATTATCAACTTGCTTTGGTTTTTCAGAACCAAGCTTATCATCAAACCTGATATTGATTGATTCTTCTACAACCAATGTTTCAGTATTGTATACTCTGTAGCCTTTTGAGCGTTCAGAATATCCAAGAAGGAAACACTTTTGAGCTTTGGAATCAAACTTACCAAGATGATCTTTAGTGTTCAGAATAAAGCACACACATCCAAAAGGATGGAAATATGAAATGTTGGGCTTTTTATTCTTCCACAATTCATAGGGAGTCTTATTAAGAATAGGTCTGATAGAGATTCTATTCTGAATATAACATGCAGTGTTTATTGCTTCTGCCCAGAAATGCTTAGCCATATTGGTTTCATTGATCATGGTTCTGGCCATTTCTTGAAGAGTCCTATTCTTTCGTTCTACAACCCCATTTTGCTGTGGAGTTCTAGGACAAGAGAAATCATGGGCAATACCATTTTCTTTGAAGAATTCTTCAAAGGGTCTGTTCTCAAATTCACCACCATGATCACTTCTGACCTTTATGATTTTACACTCTTTTTCAGATTGAATCTGAATGCAGAAATCAAAGAACACTGAATGAGTCTCATCCTTGTGTTTCAAGAATTTTACCCATGTCCAGCGGCTATAATCATCTACGATGACTAATCCATATTTCTTTCCTCTGACAGATGCTGTTTTGACTGGGCCAAACAGATCAATGTGCAAGAGTTCTAATGGCCTTGAGGTAGAAACAACATTCTTAGATTTGAATGCAGGTTTGGAGAACTTGCCCTTCTGACATGCTTCACAAAGAGCATCTGATTGGAATTTCAAATTAGGGAGTCCTCTGACAAGATTCAGTTTGTTAATCTGAGAGATCTTTCTCAAACTAGCATGACCTAATCTTCTGTGCCAGACCCACTGCTCTTCAGAAACAGACATAAGACAAGTCACCTTCTGACTCATAAGATCTTGCAGATCTGTCTTATAAATGTTGTTCTTCCTCTTGCCTGTAAATAGGATTGAGCCATCCTTCTGATTTACAGCCTTGCAAGACTTTTGATTGAAGATTATATCATAACCATTGTCACTTAATTGACTGATAGATAAGAGGTTATGAGTTAATCCTTCTACAAGAAGTACATTAGAAATGGAAGGAGAGTTACCAGACTTTATAGTTCCAGAGCCAATTATCTTGCCCTTCTGATCTCCTCCGAACTTGACTTCTCCTCCAGACTTAAGCACCAGGTCTTGGAACATAGACCTTCTTCCTGTCATGTGTCGCGAGCATCCAGAGTCCAGGTACCATGACATGTTGTGCTTTGTCCTTCTTGCAGCCAAGGATATCTGCAATAGGAATAATCTTATCCTTAGGTACCCACATCTTTTTGGGTCCTTTCTTGTTAGATTTTCTCAAGTTCTGATTGAACTTGGGTTTAACATTGTAAGCAATAGGAGGAACAGCATGATAATTCTTAATGTGAGTTTCATGATATTTCCTAGGTTGTGTCACATGCTTCTTAGTGTGTGTTATGTGAAAACTTTGTGCATGTGAGGTGTGCCTAATATCATGAGAGTGGCCATACTTGAACTGATCATACAATGGCTTGTATGTAATTTTCATTTCATCAACAGGTTCAAGTTTGTATGGGGTTTCACCCTCATAACCAATGCCAACTCTTTTGTTTCCAGACACAGCATATATCATAGAAGCTAGCTGACTTCTGCCAATACTTCTAGATAAGAACTTTCTGAAACTTAAATCATATTCTTTCAGAATATGGTTCAGACTAGGAGTGGATTTTTCTGAATCAGAAGGAGATCCAACATTATTGGATAATTTTAAAAGTTTTTCTTTTAATTCAGAATTCTCCAACTCAAGCTTCTTTGTTTCAAATTCAAATTGCTTTTTCAGCTTTTTGTATTTGAGACTAATCTGAGACTTGAGTTCCAGAAGTTCAGTTAGACCGGAAACTAACTCATCTCTAGTAAGTTCAGAAAATACCTCTTCAGAATCTGATTCTGATGTAGATTCTGATCCGTCATCTTCTGTCGCCATCAGCGCACAGTTGGCCTGCTCATCTTCTGAATCATCTTCTGACTCATCCCAGGTTGCCATAAGACCTTTCTTCTTATGAAACTTTTTCTTGGGACTTTCCTTTTGAAGATTTGGACATTCATTTTTGTAGTGTCCAGGCTCATTGCATTCATAGCACATGACCTTCTTCTTGTCAAATCTTCTTTCATCAGAAGATTCTCCACGTTCAAATTTCCTTGAACTTCTGAAGCCTCTGAACTTCCTTTGCTTGGTCTTCCAGAGTTGATTTAGCCTTCTGGAAATCATGGACAGTTCATCTTCTTCTTCAGATTCTGATTCTTCAGGATCTTCTTCTCTGGCCTGAAAAGCGTTAGTGCATTTCTTGATATTTGATTTTAATGCAATAGACTTACCTTTCTTTTGAGGCTCATTTGCGTCCAGCTCTATTTCATGACTTCTCAAGGCGCTGATAAGCTCTTCCAGAGAAACTTCATTCAGATTCTTTGCAATCTTGAATGCAGTCACCATAGGACCCCATCTTCTGGGTAAGCTTCTGATGATCTTCTTCACATGATCAGCCTTGGTGTATCCTTTGTCAAGAACTCTCAATCCAGCAGTAAGAGTTTGAAATCTCGAAAACATCTTTTCAATGTCTTCATCATCCTCCATCTTGAAGGCTTCATACTTCTGGATTAAGGCAAGAGCTTTTGTCTCCTTGACTTGAGCATTTCCTTCATGAGTCATTTTCAAGGACTCATATATGTCATAGGCCGTTTCCCTGTTAGATATCTTCTCATACTCAGCATGAGAGATAGCATTCAGCAAAACAGTTCTACATTTATGATGATTCCTGAAAAGCTTCTTTTGATCATCATTCATTTCTTGCCTTGACAGCTTTACGCCTCTGGCATTTACAGGATGTTTGTAACCATCCATCAGAAGATCCCATAGATCACCATCTAGACCCAGAAAGTAACTTTCCAGTTTATCTTTCCAGTATTCAAAGTTTTCACCATCAAATACCGGCGGTCTAGTATAACCATTGTTACCGTTGTATTGCTCAGCAGAGCCAGATGTAGATGCAGGTGTAGGTATAGTCCTTTCACTTTCATCAACCATCTTTTAAATGAAGCGTTTTTCTCTTCCTGAATCTTTTCTAAACACGGTTAAGTGCTTGCACCTTAGAAACGGTGCTCTGATACCAATTGAAGGATAGAAAAACACTTAGAAAGGGGGGGATTGAATAAGTGTGACTTTAAATCTTGGACGATAAAAATAAATGCACAAATATTTTTATCCTGGTTCGCTGTTAACGAAGCTACTCCAGTCCACCCCCGCAGAGATGATTTACCTCAACTGAGGATTTAATCCACTAATCGCACGGATTACAATGGTTTTCCACTTAGCCGCAACTAAGTCTTCCAGAGTCTTCTGATCACAACCTGATCACTCCAGGAACAACTGCTTAGTTCACTCCTAAGACTTTTCTAGAGTCTACTGATCAACACGATCACTCTAGGCTTAGTTCACTCCTAAGACTTTCTGCTCAGCCAACTGCCAAGACTTCCTGCTCAGCCAACTGCCAAGACTTCCTGCTCAGCCAACTGCTAAGACTTCCTAGAGTATACTGATCAACTGATCACTCTAGTTCCTTACAACTTAATGTAATCTATTCAAGAGTTTACAAATGCTTCTTAAAAGCGATAATCACAACTGTGATATTTCTCTTACAGTTTAAGCTTAATCTCACTAAGATATTACAACAGCAATGTAGTGAGCTTTGATGAAGATGAAGATTCTGAGCTTTTGATTGAACAGCGTTTCAGCAAGTTAATTTGAATTGTATTGGTGCGAAATCGTTAACCTTGCTTCTCATCAGAACTTCATATTTATAGGCGTTGAGAAGATGACCGTTGAATGCATTTAATGCTTTGCGTGTTCCGTACAGCTTTGCATTTAATGTTATACGCTTTTGTCAACTACCTCGAGCCTTGTTCACGCTGTGTCTACTGACGTAGCCTTTAGTAGCTTTAACGTTCCTTTTGTCAGTCAGCGTAGTCTGCCACGTGTACTTCCTTCTGATCTGATGTTTGTGAATACGACGTTTGAATATCATCAGAGTCAAACAGCTTGGTGCACAGCATCTTCTGATCTTCTGACCTTGAAGTGCTTCTGAGCGTGATACCATCTTCTGATTTTCAGTGCTTCTGATCTCATGTTCTTCTGATGCTTCCATAGACCCATGTTCTGATTCTGCTTCGACCATCTTCTGATGTCTTGCCAGACCATGTTCTGATGTTGCATGCTGAACCATTTGAGACACATCTTCTGAGCGCTGAATTATGCTTACTCTTTATATATATTTCCTGAAAGGGAAATTGCATTGGATTAGAGTACCATATTATCTTAAGCAAAATTCATATTATTGTTATCATCAAAACTAAGATAATTGATAAGAACAAATCTTGTTCTAACAACACAGAGAAACCAAGAATCATCACACCAACACTCAGGGCAACAGAGAGGAGGAAAAACAGAGAAGAAGGCGACCAATGAAGAAATACACGAAGCAGTAGGATCATGGCGAACAGAAAAATGGAGAGGAAAGTACTGTACCTGAGAAGACCCATCGGAGGAACTCCGATTCGGTACTCTTGAGCTCCCTTTGTCTGATTTATCTATGTCTTTGAATGCAATCTTTGTTGGTTATTCCCGTTTGCGTATTCCTTGGATTCGATTGAAATTTGTTGTCATCTTTTGTTTGTTCTTGAAAAGAATTTTGCGTGATTGTATGTTTGTTTTCGAGCTTCTTAAAGCTCCTTTCATGGTTTTTAGAATATTGAGCGAGAGAGTTGAGACCGATGTTTTGCCTGCTTCAATGTTGTTTTTAATGATCGTGTGTTAGAGAGATGCGCGAGTTGACCGAAACCATAGCTAAACCGTGAGAGATTCGCTGTTGTTATTCCGTTCATCGCGAGAGAGAAAAGCAGAGATGAGAGTGTGAAAACAATTGAGAAAGATAGAGGCACCGATGGCCTCTTTTCTTTGTCTTCTTTGTCTGTTAGGATCTAGGGTTTTCTAACCCAAGTGTGTGTTAAGAGAGAGGTGGACCCGGGTCATCCCTTACCCGACCCGGTCCGGTCCAGACACAAAAGCCTTTTTTTCTTTCTCTTTGTTCAAGTTATAAAACTGTTTGGGCCATGTTGCATGGGCCAGCACTTCTTTACACCCCTATTTTATTTCTAACACTAGAGTTTTATTTCATTTTTTGTTGTTTCTATGTTTTTAATACTAGCTTTTATCTTCTAATATATATTTAAACTTCAAGAAAAAATGTTTTATATATTAAAAATTCCAAAAAAAATATTAGATTAATTTCAATCAAAAAAACTTTGGTCCAACGCCAAGTCATCAAATAATTTCTCGATCCAACGTCGAGTTTCTTCTTTTAAAACTTTCTTTAAACCGTACCGAAATATCGAGTGACAAGAAGTGTACACCTCTTAAATACCTTGATCTTTTGAATTAAAATACATTAATCAAATTAAAGTGATCAAGTGACAAGAAGTGCACACCACTTGAATACCTTTGATCCTTTGAATCAAACTAAAAAAATTCTTTCTTAATTAAATCGAAGTGATCGAGTGACAAGAAGTGCACACCTCTTGAATACCTTTGATCCTTTGAATCAGACTAAAAAAATTCTTTCTTAATTAAATCGAAGTGATCAAGTGACAAGAAGTGCACACCTCTTGAATACCTTTGATCCTTTGAATCAGACTTAAAAAATTATTTCTTAATTAAATCGAAGTGATCGAGTGACAAGAAGTGCACACCTCTTGAATACATTTGATCATTTGAATCAAACTTAAAAAATCTTTCTTAATTAAATTGAAGTGATCTAGTGACAAGAAGTGCACACCTCCTGAATACCTTTGATCCTTCATAAAACCAATCAATAAACTCGTAGTTTTATACTGAACTACGATCGCTCTGACTTTCCTATTGCACGAGGGAATACGTAGGCACAAGACACAAACGTCTTGGCGAGCACAATAATAAAAAGATAAAAACCCCTTTTCTTTTCTTGATTAATAAATTAAAGAACGCAAACATCACGCAAACACTCATTCATGTAACTAACTAAATGGGTTCCATCGAGTACGACGGAGGTGAGGGGTGCTAATACCTTCCCCTTGCTTAACCGACTTCCGAACCCTAATTTGGTTGCGATGACCATCTTATCCATTTGTTTTTATTCATGGGTTTTATTCGATATTTTCCCTTTCCCATTGGAATAAATAAATATTGGTGGCGACTCTGTCCTATTTCGAGTGTGTGAACATCTCGAGTATTTTTTAGCGCTATAGAATTGGCGACTCTGCTGGGGAAGAGAGATATCTTAAGAGAGTCAACCCTAGTTTAGTTTGTTTTATGTTTAAGTGTTTGCCTTTGTTTGTCTACTCTTGTGTTCTTTTTATGTTCTTTATTCTTATTTTTGTGCTCCTATGTTATTTATGTTTACTCTTCTATTATTTGTGTTTCTTTAATCTTTCTTTATCACTTGTATTTATTCATATATTGCTATATATGTTCATCTGTGGGAATGGGATTGATACTTGAGTGAAGCTTTTTACCCAAGCTTTGAAAAACAAGAGAAAAGCATAAGTTAGGAGGTGGTTGTGTAGTGTTAGCCCCCAAAGTGCACACCTTGAATGGCTAACACGAAGACCCCACTTGGAGGAGGCATATTCATGAGATTTGTCATAAGATGGTTTGCCCGTCGCATGACGAAAATCTGATTTGGCCGTTAACTCTAAGGACCTTTAGAACTCGTTCCATCAATAGACATTATGTATCGATCCCCAAGGTGCACTCCTTGTATGATTGGTACAATAACCTCGCCTAGAGGATGCGTATTCATGAATTTGTCATAAGATGGTTCACCTGTCGCATGGCGATATTCTGATTATGCTTGGATGCCTCTAGGAACCGTTATATCCAAAACCTCTAGAACTAACCCAGTGAGGGGAATTGTTGGGTAGGTTTCAATATGGCCATCCCGTAACCTTCAACCTGTGATATGAAAATTGTTACTTGTGAGTTGTGCCTAAGCATTGCATTGCATTACATTTTTTGCATGCATCAACGTGCATCTCATTAGAGACTCATTTCATCTCTCTTGTTTGAGAAATCAAATTTATTACCCAACACACGCTCAGAAATTGAAGCATGTCTCAAGAGATGGGGAAGAACTTCATAAAAGTCAGAAATTATTGAGAAAGAAGTTAGTCAGTTGAAAAGTTAGATGAGCTTGGTCATGGAAATCCTGCAGGCTTTGTTAAAGAAGGAGGGTTACCCTACACCGATCACTACAACAGCAGTAGATACTCACGTATCTCTTTGTGATCATACTCCAGTCCAAGGGCAATATTATCCAGTGAGTACTCAAGTACCGATGTATGGCCCGTCTCCAATGGATCCTTCTCAACCCTCCTTCCCAAAAATTCCTGATCAACAATCTTTGTTTATCCCTTGACAAAGCCAAGGATATCAATGGCAGGGCAAAAAGCTGAATAAAACATTGAGAAAACAACAAAAGAGGCCTCGCCTCTTTGATACTATTCCTATGCCTTATACTGAGTTGTATCCTGTGTTGATTCAGAACTCATTGGTAGCTCCCAGACCAACCTGACCTGCAAAGTTTCCATTTCCCAAGGAATACGATCCAAACGTCAAGTGTGATTTTCATTGTGGGATATCAGGTCACTCCATTGAAGATTGCAATATCCTGAAGGAAAAAGTTCAAGATCTGGTTGACAATAAGATACTCTCTTTCAAGGATATTGGTCCTATGCCATAATTAGTGCTGAGACACCAATAACATCCCTAAAGCCAATGGATCAAAGCAGATCATTGAGCCACTCTTTATCATTTGCATTTGAGTTTTTCTTTTGTTTGTTAAGTGTTTATTTGCTTATAAAAATGTTGTTAAACTTAATGGTAACATTAATGAAATTAATTCAAGTTTTGAATTAATCCATTCGTTTCACTCTATATTTTTTCTTTCTTCTTTACAAAAAAAAAACAAAAAATGTTTTTGTTTCTCCCATTTCCTTTTTCTTTATCGTATTTTTGTTAAGGCAAGTATTGGAGGGAGAATGATGAAAACAAAATACCCGAATTGAAATGGTATGCTTTTAAATAAAACTTTGCTGACGATGTACAGGCATTGTTTCAAATCCCCAAACACCGGAGTTATAAGGACGATAATCCCTCGTTAACCCCTTTGAGCCTAGGAGTTGGAGTTTATTTCTACAAGAAATTAAAAACCTTAATCTTAAACCTGGGGATGGGTAGTTTTCAGTTATTCATCTGTGCATTCAGATACAAGAGATTCATTCAAGATACTTTTTTTTATAAAGTCGCAATCTCAAGTTTTCCTTCGTACACATCAAAGAAGTGTCGAAGACATCCTTCAAGTAAAAAAATGACGATGATGGTTCTCCGTAATCATTAAGCCAGCAAGTCACTATCTTTCCAAAGCAAAAGTAAGAAATTAAAGAAAAGCCCGCTAAGTCAAAACTTACGAAGGAGACTTAGGCAAAAAAATTGGGGCATCCCACTGGCTGTAAATCTCACAGTTCAGGCAAAAGTTAGGGATAATAAAGGAGAAATTAATCTTCAAAGGAAAAAGAGTTGAAAGAAGTCCTCAACAAAAACAACAAAAATGTTGTAAGATAAAGGAGACCGCAATCGCAAAGTAAATTCCTTGGATTCTGAATCATCATACTTCTTGGAACCATAATGCATTAGGTTGATTTAACTGAACGTAGGAATGAAGTACATCACGAAGAATGGGTGGGTTAAAATTAAAATTTGAGCCTATATCCTTTTGTTTCATAAACCGTGAACCTGACCACATTACAACCCTTAAAAGACCTAATTGAAGCAAGGTTTCTTTTGAAAGCATACTACTGCAAGGTTGTGTTAACTTGACTCCTAATTTATTTGCTAATCATTAGTATTCATATCATGCTATCACATTTATCTTTCACATATTGAATTTCAAAAAAATCCTAATAAGGATTCACCTTTTGTTATACCTTTTATCATTCCAATAAATGATTTGTTTTCGAAATTTGCATATACGTTGCATTAAAATTACCATTTTGAAATAACTGTTTTATTTGCAAGTCAGCACGAGGGAATACGTAGGCACAAGACACAAACGTCTTGGCGAGCACAATAATAAAATGATAAAAACCCCTTTTCTTTTCTTGATTAATAAATTAAAGAACGCAAACATCACGCAAACACTCATTCATGAAACTAACTAAATGGGTCCCATCGAGTACGACGGAGGTGAGGGGTGCTAATACCTTCCCCTTGCTTAACCGACTTCCGAACCCTAATTTGTTTGCGATGACCATCTTATCCATTTGTTTTTATTCATGGGTTTTATTCGATATTTTCCCTTTCCCATTGGAATAAATAAATATTGGTGGCGACTCTGTCCTATTTCGAGTGTGTGAACATCTCGAGTATTTTGTAGCGCTACACATTTGATGTGTTGAACCTTGAAGGTGAGTGGGTAGCCAAACGTGACATAGTCGTACGCTTTATTCCCTAACTTTTGCCTAGGCTGCCTTTTCAGGTTTTTAGCCTATTGGGATAATTATTATTTATTTAGTCTCTAATTTTTGCCTGGATCGCCCTTTCAGGTTTTCAATCCACCGAGACGCTCATTTTTTGCCTAAGTCGCCCTTTCAGGTTTTCAACTTAGCGAGCTTTTTCTTTAAGCGAAATACTTTTTGACTATGTCCGCATTTACAGGGTGTGGGAAATCCTCGCCATCCATAGTGGTAAGCAACATGGCTCCGCCGGAGAATACTTTCTTGATTACAAATGGTCCCTCATAAGTGGGAGTCCACTTGTCCCTGGGGTCGCCTTGTGGTAAGATGATACGTTTGACAACCAAATCACCGGTTTGATATGCCTGACTTTTGACTTTCTTGTTGAAGGCTTTGATCATACGTTTCTGGTACAACTGACCATGACAAATAGCCGCAAGCCTCTTCTCATCAATCAAATTTATCTGGTCCAACCGAGTCTGAATCCAATCGTCTTTGTCTAGATCAGCTTCTTTCATAATCCTCAGGGAAGGAATCTGAATTTCAATTGGAAGAACTGCCTCCATACCATAGACTAAGGAAAATGGAGTCGCCCCTGTTGAAGTACGCGCCGATGTGCGATAACCATGAAGAGCAAAAGGTAACATCTCATGCCAGTCTTTGTAGGTTACTGTCATTTTCTGGATGATCTTCTTAATGTTCTTGTTGGCAGCTTCCACCGCACCATTCATCTTTGGTCGATATGGGGATGAGTTATGATGTTTGATCTGGAACTGCGTGCAGAGTTCAGTAATCACTCTGTTGTTTAAATTTGTGCCATTGTCTATGATGATCCTTTCAGGGATGCCATACCGACAAATTAGATTGTGCTTGATAAATCGGGCCACCACATTCTTGGTGACAGAAGCAAATGAAGCTGCTTCTACCCACTTTGTGAAGTAATCAATAGCGACCAGGATAAAACGATGTCTGTTGGAGGCAGTAGGCTTGATTTCTCCAATCATATCAATACCCCACATTGCAAAAGGCCAAGGAGCCGTCAGAACGTTTAATGGGACTGGAGGTACATGTACTTTGTCGGCATATATCTGGCATTTGTGACAAGTTCTGGAGTGATGATGGCAATCTGTCTCCATGGTAGACCAGTAATAACCTGCTCTTAAGATCTTTTTAGCCATTGTATGTCCACTTGAATGAGTACCAAAGGCACCATCGTGTATGTCTTCCATAATCTGTTCTGCTTCCTTCTTGTTCACACAACGAAGCAAAGTCGAGTTATGGTTGCGTTTGTACAGGATTCCATTACTTAGAAAGAATTTGGCGGCAAATCTCCTTAGAAACTTTCTATCGTTAATGGATGCCCCTTCAGGGTACTCCTGAGCTTCGAGATATCTTTTTACTTCATGGAACCATGGTTTTTCTTCCACTCCTTCAGTATCAATCTCATTGCAATAGGCTGGTTCATCCAGTCTGTAAATGGTGATCATTGGCGCCTCATTATCCCACCTGATTTTGAACATAGATGACATGGTAGCTAAAGCATCAGCTAGTTGATTTTCTCCGCGCGGGATATGTTCAAAAGTGATTTCTTCAAAGTAAGGAATCAAACCCAGCACATATTCTTTGTATGGAATCAGATTCGGGTGCTTCGTGTCCCATTCCTCGTTGACTTGATAAATTACAAGGGCCGAGTCCCCGTAGACCTCCAGGAACTTGATTCTTAGATCGATTGCAGCTTTAAGACCCAGAATACATGCTTCATACTCGGCTATATTGTTAGTGCAGTTGAAACATAATCTGGCAGTGAATGGTGTATGTCCTCCTGCAGGAGAAATAATCACAGCTCCGATGCCATTGCCAAGCGCGTTAGAGGCTCCATCAAAAACCATAGTCCATCGGGATCCTGGCTCTAGTCCTTCCTCCGGTCCTAGTTGTTTGTAGTCAGTAACTAGCATAATATCTTCATCTGGGAAGTCAAAGTTCAACGCTTGATAATCATCCACTGCTTGATGAGCCAGATGATCAGCTACCACACTTCCTTTGATCGCTTTTTGTGAAGTGTACTGGATGTCATACTCTGTTAAGATCATTTGCCATCTTGCTATTCTTCCAGAGAGAGCAGGTTTTTCGAACACATACTTGATAGGATCCATTTTGGAGATCATGAAAGTGGTATGGTTTAGCATATAGTGTCTTAGTCGGCGAGCCACCCATGCCAAGGCACAACAAGTTTTCTTGAGTAGTGAGTATCTTGTTTCACAATCGGTAAACTTTTTGCTAAGATAGTAGATTGCATGCTCCTTTCGGCCAGACTCGTCATGTTGCCCTAGTACACACCCCATTGAATCTTCTAGCACTGTCAGGTACATTATCAGAGGTCTTCCTTCCACTGGAGGTAACAAGATTGGTGGTTTTTGAAGATATTCTTTGATCTTATCAAAGTCTAATTGGCATTTGTCGTTCCATCTTTCCACTTGATCTTTCTTCAACAGTTTGAAGATCGGCACACAAGTAGTAGTCATATGGGCAATAAATCTAGCTATGTAGTTCAGACGTCCCAAGAATCCTCTGACTTGTTTCTCGGTACGGGGTATGGGCATTTCTTGAATGGCTTTGACCTTGGCAGGATCAACTTCAATACCTTTGCTGCTGACGATGAAACCTAAGAGTTTACCGGATCTTACTCCAAAGGTACACTTGTTCGGATTCAGTCGCAACCTGTACTTCTTGAGTCTGTCAAACAGCTTGTGCAGATGACCCAGATGTTCTTCTTCGGTGTTGGACTTTGCAATCATATCATCGACATAAACCTCTATTTCTTGATGAATCGTATCATGGAACAGAGCTACCATTGCACGCTGATATGTTGCTCCTGCATTCTTTAAACCAAAGGGCATTACTTTGTAACAAAAGGTTCCCCAGGGTGTTGTGAAGGTTGTTTTTTCCATGTCTTCGGGCGCCATTTTGATTTGATTGTACCCTGAGAATCCATCCATAAAGGAAAATACTTTGCATTGTGAAGTATTGTCAACCAGTACATCGATGTGAGGTAAAGGGAAATCATCTTTGGGGCTTGCCCGATTCAAATCTCTGTAGTCTACACATATTCTGACTTTCCCGTCTTTTTTAGGCACAGGCACTATGTTAGCTATCCATGGAGGATAACTCACAACTTTCAGAAAGCCGGTATTGAATTTCTTCTCAACCTCGTCTTTGATTTTCTTGGACATATCGGGCCTACTTCTTCGCAGCTTCTACTTAACTGGAGTGCTACCTTCTTTGATTGGCAGGCGATGAACCACAATATCCGTATCGAGACCGGGCATATCTTCATAGGACCAGACGAATATCTCAACGTAGTCTTGTAACATTTGAATCAGTCTTTGCTTGATACTATCTTTTAAATCAGCCCCTATCTTGACTTCTTTCTTTTCTTCGTCACTGCCCAGGTTGATAACCTCAATTGGTTCTTCATGCGGCTGTATAGTCTTTTCCTCTTGTTCTAATAGCCTTGCAAGTTCCCTTGGTACTTCACAATCTTCCTCACTTTCGTCCTCAGTTTGGTAGATCGGATTTTCAAAGTCATGACTGGCAATAGCAGAATCGTTATCAACAGGATCTAGAGTGAATGTGAATCTGCATTTATTATGTGGGTGTGTGTAAGAACACATAGCTTATAAAGCAAAGAAAGAAACAAAAAGGATCACAAAATTTGAATATGCAAACGTCCCATGATTTTATTGAATGAACATGGTCATGGTATGACAAACCCTTATAAAAAGGACCAGTGTGCTTCGGGCAAGGCACCTGGCTTTTAAGTTCATGGTTCGATAGTACAGGAACCATTTTTATCTTTGAACATATAAACAGCGAAAACAGGAAATTGCATTTACTCCTGATCAAGGGAGATCACATCTTCAGCTTCCCAGTTGTTCAATCCATTGTTGTGAGTAGGGAATATCCAGCTGCTCCAATTACAATTGTCTTCTTCATCTTCCACAACATTGATTTCTTTGGTAGTGAAATGAGTTGTTGATCCTTCAGGGTGAGCAAGATACTCTGCTGGATACGAGAGCCCAGGTTGAGAGACCTCTGTTGGCTGAGCGAGATACCCGATAAGATCGTCCCATCCAGTTGGAATGATGTCTTTGAGGGAGACTTGTGCATTCTGGGGAGCAGTGTACTGTGTCAGGAAATCATTCTCGTTATTTGGTGTTTCCCAGACTTCTTCAGGAGCGACAGGGCTTGTGAATGTCATATTGTCTTCGAAATGGTTGTCCCATCCAGTTGGGGTGATGTCTTCAATAGCGATCTGTGAGCTCAGGGGAGCGGAATACTTCACCATAAAGTCATACTTGCCACTTGGTTCTCCCAAAGTATCCCAAACTTCTTTTGGACTAGGTGGGCTTTGGTATTGCTCAGTAATGGAACTTGTGAAACTTTTGCAATCTTCAAACTGATCACCCCATCCAGTTGGGGTAATGTCTTCAATGGCAATAAAAGAACTCTGAGGTGCAGTGTTCTTTACTAGAAAATCATACCTGCCGCTTGGTTCTCCCAAAGTATCCCAAACTTCCTCGGAAACAGGTGGAACTTCATTTGGATATTACTGAATAATATGGTTCAAGATCACTCCATCGTCTTCAATAGAGTTCACTCCTTGGCTGATGAAATTTGACATTAATCCTCCAAAACGAGGACTTTGATCGTTCTTTTGAGTTCCATTAGCATAGCCCAGACCTAGCTTATCGAACTTGTAAGGTACATCAAGGAGTTGCCCCCATACTGTGCAACCACCCTCTTTGATCACAACTTTAACATCTTTGAGAGAAGCCATAGTTGGAGTTACTTTTGTAGCAGGAGTAACAAAAATGTGTTTGGCAGTAGAGACATCTGGAGGGACCACCTCAAAAGATTGGCAGGGAGTTTCGATGAATTCTCCATCCATCTCAACATACTTGGAGTTACTCAGGTGGCTAACCACATATTCTTCTTCACCATAAACTGTGACGACCTTGCCTTTTACCGGATACTTTAACTTCTGATGCAGGGTAGAAGTTACAGCGCTCGCCCCATGTATCCAAGGGCGCCCTAGTAAACAGGAATATGCTAGATGAATTTCCATCACGTAAAAGGTAGAGTCAAAGATCTGAGAGCCCACTCTGATTGGGAGCTCCACTTTTCCGTACACTGTTCTTGTTGACCCGTCGAAGGCTCTTGCCACAACATCGCTTGGTTGTAACACAACCCCTTTGAAGTCAAGTTTTTCCAGTACTGCTTTTGGTAACACGTTCAAAGAGGAACCGTTATCTACCAGCACATGAGACAGAGTGGTGCCGTTACATTCAATAGAGATGTGCAGGGCTTTATTGTGATTTTTCCCAGCAGGGGTTAAATCAGCATCAGAGAAACCGAGACCGTTATTCACTGTTAGACTGGCAACACAATTTTCGAATTGATCGACTGATATCTCCTGTGGTACATGTGCAGCTTTCAGGAACCTCATCAAGGCCTTGGCATGAGCTTCTGAATACTTTAGCAGAGACAGCATTGAAATTTTTGAAGCAGTGTGCCCCAGTTGTTCGACAATATTGTAATCACTTTTGCAGATGATTTTCAATATTTCCTCCATTTCTTGCCTCGATGGGTCTTCATCAGTGACTTCCACCGGTATTTGAACTGGTTCAACTAGTGGCTCTTTGCCTCGAGCGTTGATATCTTGATTAGGAACTGGGATTTGGACTGGATTAGTAGCAATATTTGGAGAAATTTCTGGTGAAAAGATCCTTCCACTTCTCGTAATCTTACTAGTACCCACAATACTATCAACAGTTGGAGTAGTAAAATTCATGGCCTCTTCAGTCAAGGTGTCTTGCTTAACTCCATGGACATAAACATTAGTGTCATAACTCCACGGGACAACTTTGTCTGAGGAGTATGGAAATGGAGCCGGACTGGTGATGATTACAGATGCCACTTTGGGTGCAGCAGAAATTTTGAAAGGAGCTTTGGTAGGGATTTTCAATGGTATGTTAGAAACCACTGAGACGTCCTCTATTCTCATCCCATTTGAAAAAACTTCGCATAAATCATCCATAGAAGGGAGCCTCTCAAACATAATGACACGGCGATCCATCCACTTTTGAATTCCTATTTTCAGATTTTCACAACCATTGGGCAGGTGTGCACAATAAAAGCAATCAGGGTCGCAACCTTGAAAGAAACCAGCCCGTATTAGCTTTCTTTTGACTTCAAGAAGCGGAGTTGACAATTCTCTCACATCATAGATATAAACAGTGTCTATGATAGCATTAATGTTCTTGTCGTGTTTCGGCATAGGTGCAGTGATGACATTTGGAGTCTCTGGAGGATCGAACTCAATTTCCCCAGCATCTATCATGTCTTGTATTTTATTTTTCAGGGCCCAACAGTGATCTGCGTCATGTCCTGGACAGTTAGAATGGTATGCACATGTTGCGTCGGGGCGATAACTCGGAGAGGAAGTGTCGACATTCTTTGGAGGGTCTTTCAATGTGATCAGATTTGCTTTTAACAAATGCTGCAATGCTTGAGAAATTGGCATATTGATTCTGGTGAAGTTTCTCCTTGGTGCATCTGGTCGATGCGTATACTTCGGCGGTTGATCTTTTTGAGGTGCAGATGCGGAGATCAGAACAGCCCCTACAAATTGGTGATGCTCACTTTTGCGACTTTTTTGACTGTGCATTGTATTGACTTCATTTCTCCCACTGATGGGCCTTTTTGTAGTACCAGAGGAGGAGCCTATTTGAATTTTTCCACTTTGAATGCCGCTTTCGACACGCTCTCCAGTTAATATCAGGTCAGTGAAACCTGACGACGAGCTTCCCAGCAAATGACTGTAGAAAGGGCCAGTTAAAGTGCCCATGAACATGTCGACCAGCTCACGATCAGATAAGGGTGGTTGAACCCTTCCAACTAGATCTCTCCACTTTTGTGCATACCCTTTGAAACTTTCTTTTGGTGCCATAGTCATGCCCCGTAGTTGAGTGCGGGTTGGTGCAAGGTCAGCATTGTATTGATACTGTTTGTAGAAAGCAGCAGCCAAATCTTCCCAGGTGTGAACTTTTGTACTTTCCAGTTGGTAGTACCACTCGAGTTGTGTACCCGACAGACTTTCCTGGAAGAAATGAATCCACAATTTGTTATCTGCTGTATGAGGTAGTATCTTCCTCACATAGGACCTCAGATGTAGTTTTGGGCAATAGACTCCATCATACTTTGCAAAGACAGGAACTTTGAATTTTGGAGGGATAACAATATCCGAGACGAGTCCAAGATCATTGAAGTCTAAACCAGGTATTTTTTGTATCTCCATAGCTTTCATGCGTTCTTCCAACTACTGGTATTTGTCATCACCCTGTTCGTCTTCGGAATGATAATCTTCTTCGTTAGAAGATAGGGAAGGTTTGGCAGAACCCTGGTTGTTGTGGTTGTCTTCTTGATTACCCTCACCGACTACTTCAGGGATCGGCGCCTTTTTGGACCTCCTGACAGGGATTTTGACTTTCCTCGCAAGGTGACTTAAGCCTACAGATCCTTCGGGCTTCTTTTTCTTCTTGATCATCAGGGCTTTCAGTTCTTGTTTCCCCTTTGCTAACTCCAGAATTGCTATCTGAACTTGGGTGTTCTATGCTTCGAGATTCTTGACGCTTGTTTCGGAATCCATCCCTTCTAACCGAAATAAACAGCAAGGAGATGAGACACATGTTATGTGAACCTGTTATGCAATGTTTATGAATGAAATGCACATGCAATGTTTTCAAGGATCTTAGAATTTAGATTTGTTTAAAAGAGAAACAAACATTTATTAGTCAAACAATTTATTTCTTTTTATTTCTTTTTTCTTTTTTTTTCTTTGCCTCTTTCGGGCTTACAAAATAAAATAAAGAAAATAAAGGATTCCTCAAGCCTCCCATGGACGCTTTCCCTTTGCACCCAGGAATGTGTTGATCTGCTGTTCTTCCTGGAGTTATCTGGTGAGCTCCAACACTTTCCTCTCATAGTCTTGACAATGTGTTTTGAAGGAATGTGTCTCTTTCTTCTCTTAGTTGAACCCAAGATTTCTGCAGCTCTTCCAGGTAAGTCGGCATGTCCGGATGTAGAACAACTCGAGGTTCGTCCCCTTCGACTTCTGGCTCAATAGTCATAGGTAGGATAGCGGGATATGGCATGATGAGCTTCTGAGCACGAGCACGCACCAATTTGAGGTAAGGCTCCATGGGAATAGAGTTCCATTGTCCTAAAGTTTTGCTTTCTACTTTGTAGACACTGCCCCACGCATGTATAAACCTTTGTCGATGTCTTTGGGAATCATCTTCGTAATCGAACACAATGCCACGGATAATCATGTCATGAGGAGTGTTTCTTCGTGCATATCCAAATTGGCGCAAAACTAAAGAGGGGTTGTAAATGATGCCTCCCCTGATGCTAAGGAGTGGCACACTAGGGTACTCTCCACAATGGTCAATGATAGTAATGTCTCTTTGAAAGAAGTTGTTCCACCGGATATCTGAATGAGACAAAGACATAATTCTGCGAGACCATTGCATCCTTTGTTTGTTTCTCAACACTGATCGGGGAAGGTGTAATGTAAACCATCTAGCCAGTAGTGGTACACAGCACATAAGAGTTCCTCGTTTCTTCATGGTACGAGTGTGTAGAGAATGTAGTATGTCTCCCAGCAAGGTAGGTACCGGGTTGCGGGTTAAGAAAATGTTGATAACGTGCACACTTATGAACTGGTCGGGATTAGGGAATAAAACCAACCCATAAATCAAAAGAGCCACAACTTCTTCAAAAGCTAGGTAACTTCTGTTTTTTAGTAGTAATCGAGCCTTTTCCATTAAGAACTTAGCGAGCAAACCCTTGACTCCACTCTTTGTTTCCCAATTGGACTCGATTTCTGACTTTCGTAAATGTAAGGTAGCAGCAATGATTTCAGGTTTTGGAATCTTTTCTAAACCAGTGAAAGGTAATTGATCTCGAACAGGTAACCCAATCAACTCAGAGAACTCTTCCAAAGTGGGTACTAACTGGTAATCAGGAAATGTAAAACAATGATGTTCGGGATCAAAGAATTGGAACAGGACCCGTATCATGTCTTCTTCAAATTTTGAGGTAACCAAATGGAGTAGGTGACCGTGCTTTTCGGTGAATTGAGCATTTCTGGGAAATTCTGATATTAAGTCCTTAAGTTCAGATGGTACTGTTGAGATGTTAATCCGGATATAATCTCTGGTAGCGGGAGCCATTACCTGTAACAACAGAACAAAGGTAAACTCTTTGATCCTTGAAATGATTAGTGAGAAAATGATATGTTTATGATGCTTATGATGTCATGATGTCAAACATGTGGCACACACAAACAAATCAAACAATAGCCTTAGGTTTAAAGGCTTGCATGAGGTTTATAGGTGATACCCTCCCCACTGAAGTTGAGTTGGTTTAAACCTGTCTTAAAATAGTATTCGGGTTCTATGATCCTACAACAACTCAATACGACACTCAGACGGCCGATCAAAACATTCCTCGAGGATAACTAACTTCGATCAATTTCAAAGCTAGTCACTTAATAGGCCACAAGTCAAGTTCAGCTAAAGGTTCTAAGACAAATTAGTGTTTAATGACATTTCGGAAGCCTAACATACTCCTTGATCGTTTTCAAGGGATATCAGTATAAACCAAAGTGTCGCACTAACGGTGACTACCAGATCAACCATATCGGTACATGCCGTACAATTTCCTTGGTCTATTGTCACATACTTAAGGTATCTCGAGATTCGGGTTAGAATCTTTCACACAAGTAAATACCCAAACAAACCTTTGAAAAATAGAACAATCAAGACAAGCAATTGAAAACATCGAAGTGATCTAAACTCTAAGGTAACCCCTTTTGAAAACATTTTGCTTTTTGTATTCCCCAGCAGAGTCGCAAGTTCTGTCGCCCTCGGTTTTTTATATCTCGTGAGATACGAACTGACTCTTCTTTTATTTTTTTTTAGTTTTGAAAATCAGAGAGTCGCCACCGACTTTTATTTTATCCAATTAAGGAAAGGTTTATAAAAGAAATAGAAAAAAACCTTTAAGAGATTTTGGGTTCGGGGGTAGGTTATACAAAGGGAAGGTATTAGCACCCCTTTATATCCATGGTTATCCATGGGCTCTTAATTGCTTAGCTCACTTGTTTGAATCATTTGTCTTGCCTTGAAATGCTTGTATGTGGTTTTAAAATACCTTTGTAAATTGACTTCTTAATGATCCTTGTGCGGATGTATACAAAGTGTTTTATCTTTCGAAAGATGTTTTGAAAAAATATTTTTAACTTCGTAATGATCCTTGTTTGGATATATACCAAGTATTGTCTTTTTTTGAAAGTTTTATTTTGAAAAACGGTGAATATGTGAGACATTTGTTGTTTTGATTTGAGCAAGCAATTTAGGAGATCTACCTTAAGTTTATAAGGTCCTTTCCTATTTCTTTTAGAAAATTCTCCTTTGACCGGATGTAAACAAAAGTTTGGATTTGTATTTGAAATAGTAGAATTGATTTTAAAAGAGTAACAGAGGGATTACCCTAAGAGGTGCAAGTGTGATTGTGTTCTGATTCAGATATTTTTGTCTTTTGAATTTAGTTATCTAACGCTTCAGTTATTATCTTTGACATACACGCAGTTTTATATGTACAGAAATTAAAGTGCGGGAATGTAAAATGCGGAAAGTAAATCTACGCTATTACATCGATTGTGCGAGAAATGTAAACTACGCTATTTACATGATTTTGACAACCTATACACTTATCTATGAATTTAAATTGCCATAAGATAAAGGGAAGTATTTTTGGATTTTTTGTATGGTTGATTTTAATTAGAATTAATGCATAATTAATTTAATTAAAATGAGAAAAAAGTAGAAATAAAATTTAAACCTAAAAAATTAAGTCTAAAATATGTTCATATTGCTTGTTAATTAATTTTAAAATAAAACTAATTTTTTTTGGATTTTTGAAGTTTTTTTGGAAATTTGTTAAGTTAACATATAATTATACAAATAATTATACAAATAACTAAAGCTAAAAAAAATATTCTAAATATGTACAAAATTAGTCTATAATATATAAACTTAATTTAAATGAAACGAAAATATTTTTTTTGATTTTTTTGATAGGTTGAAATAATTAAAAAGCAAATATATAACTATATACTAATTAATTAAACAAAATATTTCAATTATTAAGAAAAATAAAATATTTTTGTGTCAAAAAATAATAGATTATTTTATAAACCTAAAAATATTTTTATTATATTTTTTTGATTTTTAAAACTATTTTAAATTAATTTTGCAAGTTATATTAAATAAAATAGAAAATATAAATATTTATAATCTGGTGTGGTGATTTATGATGGACTATGGTGTGGTTGCGTATGCTAGGGCGTTGGATCAGATTACTAAGTGATCTTGTGGCTCAGATTTGAAGTCACATGGTACACATGGATAGAGAGAATCATTGGATCATTCAGCATTTAAAAGTCCAACGTGGGACCCACGCTTGCTGACCAGCGAATGAGAAGCGTGAGATATGCCACGCGTGCTGGTCAAGGTTTCAACCCTACTATTCATCATCTTCTTCCTTGGTACCTGCAGATTTTGCTATGCATTTTCCTGCACTTTTACCTGCGAATTTTCCCTTCCTTTTCCATGCTTCTTGGAAACCTACAAAAATAGTCATGAACAAAAACAAAGGGCACCCAGGTCGACTTAAAATGACCTCCTGAACACGATGGTGGTGTTAGATTTGACTGAAACTTCATCTAGGAAAACGAAAGCTTCACATGTTTGAAGGTAAAAAATGGTGGAGCTTCAAAACCACGTTAGGGTTTGCATGTAACCACCCAGATCTATTCTATATCATGCTATGAGTCCATTCAAAAGGTTAGTTTGCATTATAACTAAGTGTGCATAAGAAAACGAAAGTTACATGGTTATGAACATGAAGATAATCGTGCACATGTTTGAGGCTATTTCAATCACATGCTATGGTTCAATCCTTACCTATGATGTTATACAAGAGTGATAGGATGATTATTTTGTATTGATAGTGGCTGGAAATATGAAAACAAAAATTACAAGTATTTGATATTTTTGACAATTTTATGAGTTTCTTAGCTATTCTCTTGGTAGATTTTCGTGTGTGTGTTGTTGATGAAGTATCCTACTTCATTTATAAGTAATGAAATGCTGCAAATTGAAGCTAAGAAGCATTGATTGCTTTTTTGTACTTTTGATTTTTTAATATTAAAAATCTTTGAATTTTTGACCATGGCTTGATTTTCTTCATCTCTCTTGCTCTAGGCCTGCTTTGTACCTTCATGCTGCAGAGTATTGATCAACTTTGATGGCTTTAGCTTAAGAATAAAGCATGGTATCATTATCCTTCACCATTTCTTTTTTAATTTAACTTTAAATTTAATAAAATTAAACCAAAAAAGAAATAAAAATGTTATGGGCCTTAGGTTGGTCGTGGGAGGCCCTTAACATTATTAGAACCATGTTTGGATCATGAAAACTTGGCCCCTTTTGAAAAAAAACATTTTTGATCAATGTTGGTTTCATGCATTTTCCCAAAATATAGCCAACTTCAACAAGGCATAAATCCCTCAATTTTGATCATATGAAGGAGTTCTTGTACTTTTTAGAAACCTCAAAATGTCCTCTACAAGCTACTTTGGAAACTTTTTTTCATTTGGAGAAGTTATCTTGATGTTATGGCCTTTGACAAAAAACCACTTTTTGTTGACTTTAAAAATGACTTGTAATGTCTGAGCTCATATTTTTCAAATGGTGAATCCAATAACCATGGGATCAATTGCATTTGAAATATAATTGAATTTCCTTCAAAACAAGCTTTGGTTGGAATTTTTTGAATGAACGAGGAGAGTTATGGCCGGTCAAAGTTCAGTTGACTTTTTAGGAGAAAACCCTAATTTTGAAACTTAGGGTTTTGCTGATTTTTGATCTTTTCTTGATGAATTATGATCAACCAATGATTAAATGATGATTCTTTTGACAAAATATGGATGTTGACAAAAAATTTCATTTTTGACTGTCTGTTGAGTTTTCGGTCAAACTGGTCGTCTGTTGACTGTTTGAGCTGCTGACTGTGCGTCTGAGTGAATTGAAGTTTGAAAATTTGTATGGTGGTACTTTGAGACATATGGAGGTCCATGAAATCCATTTGAGGTCTCAAAAAACTTGTTCTCCTGAAAAAAAACAAAAACCCTAGTTAGGGACTGTTCGTGTAGGAGACAGTTAAGCGTACCAGATTTTTGTGCAGTGCTGAGTCTCTGCTGATCATGTGATTATCAGAAGACTTCTAGAACAAAAATCTTGGAATTTTGAAATGCAAAAGATTGATTTGATTGATAGTACAAAACACGGAGAATCGTGCTGTCAGCGGGTTTGACTGTCAACTGGCTGTCCGGGCATTAACGTAACAGTTAAAGTGAAAATTCAACAGTTAAAGTTAATTTTTTCTTTTTGTTTTTTTTGTTGTGTTAATGGGGAAAATTTATTTACCTGAGTTGTTAGAAAAACACAAACATAATAAATAAATAAAATATACTGTACGCGAACGAAATTACCGATAATAACCTTGAATAATATTTAATGCACAGAAAAATAAATATTTAACTGGCAGAAAACACACAAAATATTATCTGGATAATTAAACTACAGTACGACAGATAGTACGACATTTAATACTGACAGTACAAATATTACATAATATAATGAACAGTACGACAAATAAACGGTACATTATTTGAAAATAAAAGATACGACAAACTTTAAAAATGACGATTAAAAACCCATGCTATAAATAACAACATATAGATGATCGGGAGTGTAAGCAACCCAGGTCCGCATTTTTCTGGACTATGCAGACAGAAAAAGAACATGATCACCACCAAGACGGTGATGACCATAAGAAAACACGTATCCATCCATTTTGCCATTTTTGCCAGGGAAGAAGAGAAAATAATTATGAGGTAGAAGTTTGAGAAATGAGTTGAAATTTGATGTGAGATTTTATGGAAAAAAATGAGAGATATTTATAGAGTGAAAAGAAGGATAGAGACGTTGGGGAATGAAGTGATTCCGTACAAACGAGGAAAATTTGAGTGGTAGTAGGATTTGAAAGAAAGTGTATGGTAGGGTTTGAAAAGAGAGATGTATAGAATAAAGTTAGGATTTGATTTTGAAAGAAAGAGATTTGAAAAGAAAGGAAAAGATTTTGAAAATAATAGAATATAGTACAAAAATTAGTGGGAAACAAAAACTAATAATAATTTACTCGTTACCAGTACAGTCTGAATCCCCGGACTCTGCGCCTGCAAAATTTAATTCTGTACCAATTGCGTCAGTACTATTTATCTGCAAATAAATCTCAAATAAACAGCGTGTGTGAAGTGATAAACAGTAATTGGCGTTTGTGTAAGAATAAATTCAACAGCGAACCAAAATACCGTATAAGAAAAATTCTAAAAACCGAGTATTCATAAAATCAGGATATTTATGGAATAAAATCCAAGATTATATGAAACTCCTAATTTTTAGACAGAAGCCTGTTATCTTCTTCTTGAAAAAGATGCGGGCAAATTTTGGGGTATAACAGGATGTTACTTCTTTTTATAGCTTTGAAATTGTGTTAGTTGTCTTGATCTTTGGAATGCGTAATAAATGCAAGCGTGTTTCCTCCGTGATTTTGTTTTATTTAATGGACTGCATGTAGGTTGCTTCTTCAATCAACCTTGGGAGTTTTTCCTTTTAATTGTTGTAATCGTTTTGATAATGATGATGTTTGTAACGGTTTTCTTCTTGATTCTGATCCTTTGTATTTTATTTGATTTCACTTGCTGAGATGAAGGCTATCTTCTGGTTCACATGTGACTCTATTGTTGTTTATCTTTTGTAAGTCACTACGTTGTAACTCCAGAACTTGTAACTTCAGAACTTCTGATCTGTTACATGCATGATCTTATGAGTTTGCAAGGCTTCTTGTTCCTGATTTTTGTTCATTTCCTTTGAAGCTTCTAACGTACTTTCTGATTGAGTTGCTATATATGTTGTAAAGGACTTTGACACTGTTTCTGCATACTCAATGAAGCCATTAGTAATAAAATTGTTACTAACAAAATATACGCTTGTTATCATCAAAACTAGATTCTGAACATAGATTATCAATCTTGTTCCAACAAATACTTGTTGTTTCATCGACATCATCGATGAATGCGTAAAGAAAATAAAAATTGAACTACCCAAGTATACAGAAATCCTAAAAAATCTTGCACCGCCTATTTTTGAAGATTACCAATGGAGAGAACCATATGTATAAGAAAATTTAAGGGAATGTCTTGCGTTAACTCCAAATCCTATATGCTCCCCAAAGAAACTGTTATTTCTCTGAAATTATGATTGGCATGAATTTTGGTAAAACTAACTGGGCAACAACATGTTGAATAAGATGTTATCATCTTGCAAACTTAACATGTCGAATGTGATGTCATTATAAGAAACATAGGACATGTGGTCTGTCAGAGATGTCCTAACTAGAAGCATATGACATCTGGTCTGTGTCAGAGTTGTCCTAACCAGAAGCATAGGACATCTGGTCTGTCACAATTTACAGCTTGGATGAAGTTCGTTATTTTTAGATTATTGAATATTCTATGAATATTAATAGATCCTATGTGGCGTCCAAGACTGATGAATCAGATACTTTGTTGGGTTATTCTAATTTCTAAATGTTGAGACATTTTAGGAATGTTGAGACATTTTAGGAAACTCTAGATTGAAGACCTATTTGTTTGCAGATTCTAGCGACTAACATTTCTGCCAATGTATCTGATTGTATGGAATATTTGGTGTATGTTTTTTCTCTGCTGGGATAAGAATTATATGTGTTATGCAAGTTGTTATATCAACTAGTATAACATGTCGAACAAGATATCTTATGCAGAAGATATCCGACATTGTGGCTTTTATGGATTGGGCTATTAGATCAGGTCAAGATTCAACAGATGCGGAACATTATGGGAACATTACGCAAGTCTATGTGGTGCTGATTGATAGGTCTGGAAAAATCAAGTTAGAATCAAGAAGAATATTCACTTTCTAATTATGGAGATAATTTAGGAATATTTGATTAAAGACCTACTTTTATGCAGAATCTTCTACAGATTTGTAGCAGCAGATATGCTCTGATTTAGAAGCCCAAATCCAGTTGGGAAAAGGTTATAAATAGATGCATTGTAACCTAGAAAATATACGGGTCCAAGATGTAGAAATACTAGGGCTTTGTCGTTTGTACCATTCTCGATGAGAGTATGTTATTTTGTAATCCACTCAACATATGAGTTGGAATGTGTTCCTTGAGTTGTAAGGTTCTATCATCTCTCTTAAAATGTGATGCATAAAGGTGATTATTGTGCATTCTTAAGCTTTTAAGTGTAGAATGTTTATTGTTCTTGGAGGAAGCTTTTAAGCAACTTTAAGTAGTGTTCTTAGTCAATAGTCTTGGCTAGGTATGGTCATGGAAGTGTGTCTTCTTGTTTGTTTCTTGTAATTGGAGATTGAGGTAAAGAGCCGTTAATATCAGTAACATGATTTGTTATTGTAAGACATCACTACGGTGATTGGAAGTGAAAGGGGTTTCTCATATCTAGGAGGCTTCTAGGTAGAAGTTGCATTGGGTAAGGATTAAGTGAGAAGTCAATAAACCGAAGGTTGTTTACGTGTGAACCGAAGGTTGTTTGCACAGTGCTTCGAATTGATACTACTAATAGTGGATTTCCTTCCTGGCTTGGTAGCCCTAAGAGTAGGTGTTGTTGTACACTGAACTAGGTTAATAACTTTGGTATGTTGTTTACTTTTCATTACTGTTTGATTATGTTTATACCTTTCCGTTGTTGTTTGTTCGGATTTCAGATGTCTCGATATGTCATAGGACATTCGAAGTTTGATATACTAGAATTTCAATTGGTATTAGAGTAGGCATCCTGTTTTGTTCTGGGTGAGATCCTAGGGAAGAAACTTTCTGGTTCGTAGGCAAGGAAGAAGGTTTCTACTGAAAAGATGTTTGAACTTGAATAAGTTCATATTCTTGTTTGAATGGAACCTTGAAGTGGATGATGGACTATTTGTGACAGAGGGTGTATTGGACCTGTCTGTTATTATCAAGCTTGTAGCTTTGGCGGAGAGCTACTATTTTTTAGGTTTGATTTATTTTCCAATCGATGTTAATCTTTGGCACCTGGAGTGCGTTATACAAAGATTGTTGCGCCGTGCTTGAAGGATGTTGAGGATCTTTTGGTGTGTGTTCCACTACATGGTATCTAATGTAAACTTGGTTGTTCCCCGTCTTTAATGTTGAGACTTTAGTGATAAGCTCTGGAAAAAGCAAGATGGGAAGATCATTAGGGTTTGATCCCCTCAGCAGGTTTATCCTATGGTGATGGGATATATGCAAGACTGTCTCTACCAACTTGGTAAAGATGCCAAAGATACTTGAGTTTTTATTTCTCAAGTCCACTCTTAAAGCACTTTAGTGTATGGTTAATATATTGTTCAGGAAGTCTGACAGAATCCTAACAGACCTTGGAACAATGATTAAAGCCATTTATTTTGGCCTCTATAAGAGTCTCCCTAATTCTTGACCTAATTAGGAAAGAGACTCTGAATCTTGCTGTTGTTGATAGGAGTTGGACTGTTGAAGACCTTGAAGTTGATCAAGTAATGTTTTGTCTTCTTGTGAACAGTAATGGCCTCAGAACTAAGCTGAGCTTTGTATTCCTTGTGAGGAGCACATATGTTCGATTAAATGTTGGGACATCATGTCAGCAGATGCGTAGATCACTATTGCATAAGAGATTCTCTGGGTACTAAACAAATGTGTAATGGACACATATGTTTGGAACCTACTCCTTATTTGGAAGAGGAGGCATCAGGGCTATATATCTAACATGTTGTATCCAGAAAACATGTCTTAGATGGGTGGGTTGGTTGAATGATGATCAACTTATTGGTTACTTCCTGGTTGAGTTGACCTCTGATCCAACTTAGTAAAAGTGTAGAGGTCGAGCTCTAATGTCCAGAAGAGATTTGGTATCTCAACCTAAATTCTTGAACATGAAGGTCAAGTTCATAGACATCCTCCCAGACATCCGACATATTCCTCTAATCGAAGAAGCCAGATGTGTGTGATCTTGTTCATTTGAAACAGGTTTTGATGGAGTTGGAACACAGAGAATAGTGTGTGGGTGTGCACTAACCACAATTTGTACTACTATTAAAGGGGAAAATGATTGATTCTCAAGGTATTCCTAGCAGTTGGTGAAGAAGAATTCCTAATCTAGAGTTGGAGATTCTTGAAGAGATGTCAGAGATAATATCTTGACATCATTGTATGGAGAATTTATTCTTCTCAACATGTCTGACTGGTGTTTCTCTCAAACAGGATGGAGGTTGTTTACTCAAACTTGATGTCACCTATCAAGTCTATGAGGACATGAAACTCTTGTTCTAGAGGAGTGAAAGAGACAATAAAAGGGGTTATATGTTATGGAGATGTAACAACCTAAATGGTTGATTGGTACTTTTGATAAAGGATTATCCAAATCACCTAGGACGAGCTTTTCAAAAGTATGGAGAAAGGAGAAATTGGTAGACTCCTTAGGGACCAAAGGATCATGGTTCTTAAGCAAGGAAGTGTAATTATCTTCTCCTTGCCATCAGTATGGGAAGGTTTTTCTTAAGCTTGGGTTTTAGTTATGTGGTGTCCTCACATGATGGAACATTTGTTTTTGCAAGGATTGAAGGGCATCCTTGTGTCTTGAAGGATTGGGAGAAGTAGACTTATTCTCAATAGTCTGCTTGTGGCCTATGATGATCATTCAATGCCATGTTTGTTGTAGTCTGCTCCAGATACCTGTTAGAGGGAATACCCTTTTTAGGTGTAGAAAGATGGCATCTAACACCTCAAAGTCAGACATGAGGTCTGGACATTGTGCTCGTGAGAAGAAGATTCTTGAGGTGTGCTTGCTACTGCATATATTTGTGATCTGGTCTTGAAGATTGACCAGCTGCTGATGTATGAATCTCTTGTGTTCCCTTCAAGAGATGTGTGTGGATTACTATGGGTTTTATCTCCAAAGCCATGGTGAATGGTAAAATCCATGTGCTCGAGATTGATGTCTGAACTGATGTTGGAACATCACCCCAAGAGGTTGATTCTTCAGAAAAGGAAGTTATTATGAAAATCATGATGGAGTGTGAAGTCTAGTCACTAGCCTAATATGGAAGGATCTGTAGTAAGAATGGCAGTCACGAGTGTTTGGGATGATGAAGAATCCACCTGTGCTAAGTAGTGTGCAGAAGAAGGATGTCAGATCAAATATTCTACCTAGTATGAGTAGGTAGTTTTATCAGTTGATTGTATCTCTCAGAGAATCTGTGAAGATAGGAACGTGAAGAAATGTTCCTTTGATAAAGGTATGCATATGACTGATTGCAAATACTTTGACGGGAGCTGAGTGTAACATTCCAAATTCTAGATTAATTATTTATTTAATTAATTTAGCGTAAATTTATGAGTCATTGTGAAGTATTTGATATATATATATATATATATATATATATATATATATATATATATATATATATATATATACATACGATGTTTGGTATTTTTATGTGAGTCCTTATGATGATTTGTGATGTTTTGATGAATATGATGGTTAGGTGATGTTTATATGAGATTATTGTGAATCATTTGATGTTTGGTGATGGTATGTGATGTCTTGAGGATCGTGATACTTAGGCGGTGTTTGGGTGAATAGGATGTTATTGGTTGTCTAAGAGGAATTAAGATGATTAAGAGTATTTTAGATAATTTAGAATAATTAGAATAATTAGTTAGGATTATTTTAATAGTGAAAGAATAATATTGGTGTTAGAGATGATCAGGGAAAGATAGTCAATTCAAGGGGCTAAGTGAGGGCAAAAATCCATACTAGGGGTGTTGTTGCACCCCAATTTTTGACCTCTGAGATCCCATATTTCTAAGTGTTATGATCATTAATGTTATACCCCAAAATTTGCCTGCGTTTTTAAAAAAAAAAAAAAGAGAGAAGTCAACAGACTTCTGTCTAAAAATTTGGAGTTTTATACAATCTTGGATTTTTATTTCATAAATATCCTGATTTTATAAATACTCAATTTTTAGAATTTTTTATACAGTATTTTGGTTCACTGTTAAATTTATTCTTACATAAACGCCAAATACTGTTTATCACTTCATACACTGTTTATTTGAGATTTATTTTCAGATAAATAATGCTGACGCAGTTGGTACAGAATAAAAATTTGCAGGCGCGGAGTCCGGGTTTCAGATTATACTGGTAACAATTAAATTATTATTGGTTTTATTTCCCACTAATTTTTATTTTTATACTATATTATTTTTTTTAAAATCTCTTTCTTTCTTTTCAAATATCTTCCTTTCTTTTTCTTTCAAATCAAATTCTAGCTTTATTCTATACCCCTTTTCTTTTCAAAACTTACCATACTTTTTTTTTCAAATCCTACTACTATTCAAACGGTACCATTCCATTTCCAACGTCTCTATCTCTCTCTTTTCACTCTATAAATACTCCTCATTTTTTTCCATAAATTGTCACATCAAATTTCACTCATCTCCCAAATTTCTCAAACTTCTATTATTTTCTCTTCTTCCCCGGCAAAAATGGCGAAGTAGATGGATACACTTTTTCTTATAGTCATCACTATTTTTACGGTGATCATGTCCTTCTTCTGTCTGCATAGTCCTGAAAAATGCGGACCTGCGATGGTTACACTTCCGATCATCTATTTTCTGTTGTTCATAGCATGGATTATTAATCGTCATTTTTAAAGTTTGTCGTATCTTTTATTCTCAAATAATGTACCGTTTGTTTGTCGTACTGTTCATTATATTATGTAATATTTGTACTGTTAGTATTAAATGTTGTACTATCTGTTGTATGGTAGTTTAATTATCAAGATAATATTATGTGTGTTAAATATTTATTTTTCTGTGCATTAAATATTTTTTCAAGGTTATTATCGGTAATTTCGTATGCGTACAGTATATTTTATTTATTTATTATGTTTGTGTTTTTCTAACAGCTCAGGTAAATAAATTTTTCACCATTAACTCAACAAAAAAACAAAAAGAAAAAAATTAAATTTAACTGTTAAGTTTTCACTTTAACTGTTACGTTAATACTCGGACGCACAGTCAATAGCTCGAACAGTCAACAGACGACCAGTTTGACCAAAAAGTCAACACACAGTCAAAAATGCATTTTTTTGTCAACATCCATATTTTGTCAAAAGATTCATCATGTGATCAATGGTTGATCATAATTCATCAAGAAAAGTTCAGAAATCAACAAAACTCAAAATTGCAAAATTAGAGTTTTTTACCTAAAAGTCAACTGAACTTTGACCGACCATAAGTCTCTCATAATTTATCAGAAAAATTCCAACCAAAGCTCATTCTCAAGGAAATTCAATTCTCTACAACTTTGATGTTGGGACCAAGGTCAAGAAATGCTTCCGCCTAAGAGATATAAGCCAAAACATTACAGGTCATTTTCAAAGTCAACAAAACGCAGTTTTTTGTCAAAGCCCATATCATCAAAATAACTTCTCCAAATGCAAAAACGCTTCCAAAGTGGCTTGTAGAGGACATCTTGGGCTTTCTAAAAAGTAAAAGAACACTTTCATAGGATCAAAATTGAGGGAGATATGCCTTGATGAAGTTGACCTTTTTTGGAAAATTGCATGAAACAAGTAATGACCCAAATTTGATTTTTTTTCAAAAAAGGCCAATTCTTTTGTGATTTAATCTTGATTCTCATATGTTTAAAGATATTCACAACATATCCATGATTCATGACATTTTTATTTCATTTTAATTAAATTTTATTCATTTAAAATTTAATTAAAGTGAGATAATTCAAAGATATTATCCAAGATGCTCATATGATACAAGCAATGATCCAATTCATCTCTAAAGGCCAAGATTCCATTCAAGATATGCAATGATCATAAGTTGGAAAGAATAATAAAACACTTGAGATTTTAAACCATGGTTAGTCTTTTTAACTTAAGGCATTAAATGCTAATATTCCATTTTATCTTCAAAGTTCATCATCACATATTTATTAATAATTATCCCAAATATTATCATCATTTTTTTTTGTTATAATAGAATATTCTAACTAACCATATTTTTTTCCACCATCATTTTAATAGTTTATCTAACCATCTTATCTTATATTTTTCTACAAATCTTCATTCTCAATTTTTATTTTAGTTAATATTATTTTAATTAACCATATTTTTGTTTAAATTTATTTTATTAGTTATGTTATTATTATTATTTCGTTTTTCTTTTTTTTTTATCATATTTTATATTTTTAATTTTATTTTTGTTATTGTCTTAAACCAAAATTAGTATTTAAGTTTTATTTTGATATTATCTTGTAACTTGATTTTACTATTTTTATTTTGATATTATCTTTAAATGTTATATTTTAATTTTTATTTGTGTTATTATCCTTATATATTATAAGATATAATTGTTAAGTGACCATTCAACAAATTCTATTCAAACATCATAATTCTATCCATTAACCATTAATGTATTAATATTTCAAACTCAATTCCAATTTGATTTCTATCCATCTTATGTCATTGCATACAAGTTTTTCCTATAAATAGGCAACCATATGTTCATAATTAAAGGGGATGAGGACACCAAAAAAAACATTGTCAAGTCTTTGTTTTCTCTTTTCTTTTCTCTCTTCCAAGTTTCAAGTTTCAAAGGGAGTAAGAATTTGGAATTACAAAACTAAGAAACCTCCACTCAAACCAAGCATCATTTGAAGGTAAGTTTCCTCACTTTGAAACTCTATAAAATATGCATCATTTATATTTCATTTGAATTCAAAAGTTTCTTTTATTTTCCAAATATACTTTGATTTATTTATCTAAGTATTCATCCTTGTTTCCTTTTTTACTTGATGATGTTAAATATTGAAATACTTCTTTGCCATTGATCAAGCTCACCATGATCCATCATAAACTCACCACACAAGATCCTTTTATTTAATTTTCTTCAATATCTTTTAATCAATTTATTTTCTTTGCATAATTAATTAAAAATACCTAAAAAAAAAACCAAAAAAATATATTTTTTCTTTAGATTTAGGTTTATATTTTTATAATCTAATTTTTGACATAAAAAAAAAAGAATATTTTTTCTTGTTAAGTTTAATTATTTGTATAATTATTTGTTTAATTAGTTTGTTAATTAACTTAAAATCAATTCCAAAAAAATCACAAAAAAAATGAATTGAGTTTAATTTGTTTTATATTTATTTTTGTATATTATTTGATATTATTTCTTATCTTTTTTTTCTTTGTCCCGAATTGGAATAAAAGATCAAATATGGCAGAGATTGTATGCAGTTGATTTAAGACTTTTGAAAATTTATCGTGTAGTCGCTATGATTCTATCAAGCTTCTGATAAATTTTCATTAACTTTAAATCCGAGATCATCATTCACTCACCATCGATCTTTACTAACATCGTGGATACACTTGACTAGCTTCAAGATGATTCGCGTGCTAACATACTAACAATTAACTTTAAATTCCGCATTTTATTATATTGTTCTTTATATTTCTTGCTTTATACTTTATTTTATCATTCATACTATTTATGTTTCTGTTATTTTTTCTTTGTCCATTTGGACATATTATTTATATTTCTGCTATTTTTTCTTTGTCCATTTGGACATATTATTTATATTTCTGTCATTTTCTCTTTGTCCATTTGGACATATTATTTATATTTCTGCTATTTTTTCTTTGTCCATTTGGACATATTATTTATATTTCTGCTATTTTTTCTTTGTCCATTTGGACGTATTATTTATATTTCTGCTATTTTTCTTTGTCCACTTGGACATATTATTTATGTTTCCGCTATTTTTCTTTGTCCATTTGGACATATTATTTATGTTTCCGCTATTTTTTCTTTGTCCATTTGGACATATTATTTATGTTTCCGCTATTTTCTCTTTGTCCATTTGGACATATTATTTACGCTTCCGCTATTTTTTCTTTGTCCATTTGGACGCATTGTTTATGTTTCCGTCATCTTCACTTCTTCTATTTTTAAATCAAAAGTGAGCTAAGCAATTAAGAGCCCATGGATAACCATGGATACAAAGGGTGCTTAAAACCTTCCCTTTGTATAACCAACCCCCCGAACCCAAAATCTGTCAAAAGGTCTTTCCTGTTCTTTTATGCCTTTCCTAAATGTTGGATAAAATAAAAGTCGGTGGCGACTCTTGCAAAAATAAAAAAAATCATAAAAATAAAAGAGAGCAAGGAGTCAGTTCGCCTCAAAAAACCGAGTTTACAGAACTGGCGACTCTGCTGGGGACTTGAAAAATCTTTTTAAAAGAGGGGTTACCTTAGAGTTTTTGATCACTTTAATATTTGCTTATACTTGTTTATTTTGTTATTTTTTTTGCTATTCTGGATATATGTGTGGTTCTGTTACAAGTGATACATTATGGACAAATCCTAACCCGGATTAAGTACACATAAGAATTAGGTGGAGGGTATAGTCATGTACAGGCGTACGTGAGAATCCTTTCGCTCAGTGGAGGTTCCTTGTTGGTAATATATGTTTAGCATGTTTCGTAGCGAAAACATTATTACTTTCATTGAACTGTAGAAGCTGAGTTGGCCGTAAAACCCCAACCCATCCTGGCCTTATTAGGTTGTGGCGCAGAAACTATTCAGGTGAAGACTTGGATTAGTTGTCATGCGGAGAGCCACACTCAGACGAGTTTTTCTTGAGAATATTGCTAGCTCACAAGTTCAGTTGTGCAAGCCGGTAATATCCGAAAGAAAAATGTGGACTCTGACGTATCAGTAGAACATGTTATGCAGGTGATTAACCCTTAGTACTATCCCATGTTTGGTTCTTTAACCTCATGCTCGTGACGTTGAACTTTTGAACCTACCTTATGTGCACCATGTTTGTGTTACCATTTCTGTATATGTGGCATTCATGCATTCATACATTCATAAAAATCTTTTCTTTTGATTTCCAATGAACTCAAAGGTCTTTTTTTGTAAACATCGTAAGTTTCATCAAACTCAATGGATCTTGGGTGTTGATGGGGTGAAAACTCTAATCCACCAAAATGGATGATTGATTTTGATGATAACTTGATCAATGCTTTAATCCAATGCTTGAATGTTTGCAAATTAATATCTTAAGTTCTTTGAAACTCAAAAAAATATAAACAACAATTGCATCATTTGCATACATACATCCAGGTCATCTATGAAACTTATCATTGTCTGTCTCCATCTTCAGAGTTGTCTGTCTACCGTCAAGTTGATTCTTCCTCCTCGGAATCCTCTTCCAGAAGGTTTTAGGTCTTATCTTCATTGTCCTTTCCATCAAGGGGCAGCGGGCCATTATTTAGAAAGATGTTTCCCTACTGTTTGCATCTCCTCAGTGGTATTTGTTTGCTTTTAAACTTTGTTTATTCCTGAATGTTAGTTTTAATGAAATGAGCATCGTATGTTTGAATTCATTTTCATCTACTATGTCTATGTTTATGCTTCTTTTACAAAAAAAAATTCTATTTTGCTTTCTCTATCAAACTTGTGTTTTATGCAAAGATTGGAGGGAGGATGATGACAACGAAATACCCAAGTTGTTGAACTGTGTGCTTTCAAATAAAACTTTGCTGACGATGTACATGCATTGTTTGAATTCCCAAACACTGGAGAAATAAGGAAGTTAATCCCTTGTTAACCCCTTTGAGCCTAGAAGTTGGTGTTTTTTTTTTCTATACGAAATAACCCACATTTTAACCCGGGGCAGGGTGGTTCCCAGTTAATTTGGTTGTGCATTCTATTTTAAGAGAATCATTCAATACACCTTTCAACAAGTGTTTTAATCACAAGCTTTCCTCCGCATACATCAAAGAAATGTTGGAGACGCCAAGCAAAAGCCAATGATGGGTCATTATAATCATTAAGCAGGATAGTCACTATCTTTCAAAAAAAGTATCAAAAAAGAAAATCAAAGAAAAGCCTGCTAAATCAAAATCAAAAAATGACTTAGGCAAAAATTAAGGCATCCCGCTGACTGTAAGTTCAAAATAAACAGTTCAGGCAAAAGTTAGGGATATCAAAAGGAAAAAAGGAGAGATAAGTCAATAAATTCTTGAACCACAAAATGTTGTGACTATCAAAAGGAAGAAGTGATTGGCATCTCCAAGTTTTCTTGGCTTGTGAACTATCATCATTACAACAGGTAAAATTCCAAAAGTCTCTTGGTACCTGAATGCATATTTTGAATTAACTGGGTTTAGGAATGAAGATCATCACGAAGATGGGGTGGGTTACAAAAAAATTTTGAGCCTTATACCTTTTACTTTTTAAACCGTGAACCTGACCACGTTACAACCTTCAAAAGCCCTAATTGAAGCAAGGTTTATTTTGAAAGCATACTACAACAAGGTTGCGTAAGCTGACTCCCAAGAGATTTACCAATCATTTATGTTGATACCATATCTTTGCTTTATCTTTCACGTTGATTGTTTTAACCTTTATGTTTTGAACAGTGATTCCATTTTCTTTACAAAGTGACTTTGATTTCAAAAATATATTTTGAGCATTGCATTAAAATTACCATTCTTGAATGAACATTTTATGTGCAAGTAAGCACTCATCTTCTAGGAAGTTCAAACAGTCGAGAAACTTGGTCGGTGATCCTATTAGGGGCACGTTACTTTAAGATCCTGTTGTTCAAATGTTTAATCAAGATTTGTTGATCAGAATATCCTCTTCAAGATGTATACTATGGCAAGTCTTCCCAACATTCATTTCAAGAGTTGAATATGTGATCAGTTCATCCCCAACATAGTTCAACTGAAGCCAAGATCAGTTAACTTGCAACAATTATTCAATCAGGGGCAATCTTCTTCAGCAATCCCCAAGCACAGTTTATCAGTCCTTCTCAAAGGATCATTTGTTTAAAACAGTTATCAGTGTGACAAGAAGTTTGCTCAAGCCTCTTCCTAAGCAGATTTTTTTAGAGTTCCCGTGTTGAGGAATCAAAGCTCCAATCTTACCTCACAAAAGAGTCAATCCTAGTTGTCATAAATAACTACATTGCATTGAGCATTCATCATGCATAGAAAAAAATTCAACATCATGCATAGAAACAAATTCATGCTCATTTATATTTTTCCAAGTCTTGTTGTTATCAACATCTTACCTTGAGATCAAAGTCCAACTTACTTGGCATTGACCTTTAATAGTATTCAATCACGCTTTACTCTTGATTGATCTTTATTTATATTCAATCATGTTTTACTCTTGATGTGGTTTGATCGTGCTTTACTCTCGGTGGGTGTCTCAATCATGTTTTACTCTTGATGACCTTTGATATTGTCCAATCATGTTTTACTCTTGATTGTCTTTGATACTATTCAATCATGTTTTAGTCTTGATTGCCTATGATGTTATCCAATCATGGTTTACTCTTGATTGCTTTTGATACTATTCAATCATGTTTTAGTCTTGATTCCCTTTGATATTGTCCAATCATGTTTTACTCTTGATTGTCTTTGATACTATTCAATCATGTTTTAGTCTTGATTGCCTATGATGTTATCCAATCATGGTTTACTCTTGATTGCTTTTGATACTATTCAATCATGTTTTAGTCTTGATTGCCTATGGTGATGTTCAATCATGTTTTACTCTTGAATGCCTCTGTCAATTTATACTCCTTTCCAAATTCATTCATGTTTTACTCTTGAATTATTTCTGATATGGGTTCCAGAGATTTTTCTTTCTGAACGTCTCTGTTGATTTCCTGTCCAAAGTTCCTTTCACGTTTTATTCCTGAAAGCTTCTATGAAGTCCGATTCTATTTTGGGATGACGCATACCTTTTCCCCAACGGAGTCTGTTTACTTCTCCTCTGTGGTGTCCTGTTTCCATCTCGTGGAAATCATATGCATTCATAATCATAAGCATTACATTGCATCTCAGGTTCAAAAATTGTGTTTTTATATATATTTAAGTCTCTTCAATCACGTCGAAACGAAGATTTACAATCTTCACATCTCCGGATAGAAGAAACTTAAATAGGGGCATCTGTTGCACCCCAATTTTTGACCTCTGAGATCCCATCATTTTCTAAGTGTTATGATCATTAATGTTATACCCCAAAATTTGCCGGCGTTTTTAAAAAAAAAAAAAAGAGAGAAGTCAACAGACTTCTGTCTAAAAATTTGGAGTTTTATACAATCTTGGATATTTATTTCATAAATATCCTGATTTTATAAATACTCAATTTTTAGAATTTTTTATACAGTATTTTGGTTCGCTGTTAAATTTATTCTTACATAAACGCCAAATACTGTTGATCACTTCATACACTGTTTATTTGAGATTTATTTTCAGATAAATAATGCTGACGCAGTTGGTACAGAATTAAAATTTGCAGGCGCAGAGTCCGGGTTTCAGATTATACTGGTAACAATTAAATTATTATTGGTTTTATTTCCCACTAATTTTTATTTTTATACTATATTATTTTTTTTAAAATCTCTTTCTTTCTTTTCAAATATCTTCCTTTCTTTTTCTTTCAAATCAAATTCTAGCTTTATTCTATACCCCTTTTCTTTTCAAAACTTACCATACTTTTTTTTTCAAATCCTACTACTATTCAAACGGTACCATTCCATTTCCAACGTCTCTATCTCTCTCTTTTCACTCTATAAATACTCCTCATTTTTTTCCATAAATTGTCACATCAAATTTCACTCATCTCCCAAATTTCTCAAACTTCTATTATTTTCTCTTCTTCCCCGGCAAAAATGGCGAAGTAGATGGATACACTTTTTCTTATAGTCATCACTATTTTTACGGTGATCATGTCCTTCTTCTGTCTGCATAGTCCTGAAAAATGCGGACCTGCGATGGTTACACTTCCGATCATCTATTTTCTGTTGTTCATAGCATGGATTATTAATCGTCATTTTTAAAGTTTGTCGTATCTTTTATTCTCAAATAATGTACCGTTTGTTTGTCGTACTGTTCATTATATTATGTAATATTTGTACTGTTAGTATTAAATGTTGTACTATCTGTTGTACGGTAGTTTAATTATCAAGATAATATTATGTGTGTTAAATATTTATTTTTCTGTGCATTAAATATTTTTTCAAGGTTATTATCGGTAATTTCGTATGCGTACAGTATATTTTATTTATTTATTATGTTTGTGTTTTTCTAACAGCTCAGGTAAATAAATTTTTCACCATTAACTCAACAAAAAAACAAAAAGAAAAAAATTAACTTTAACTGTTAAGTTTTCACTTTAACTGTTACGTTAATACCCGGACGCACTGTCAATAGCTCGAACAGTCAACAGACGACCAGTTTCACCAAAAAGTCAACACACAATCAAAAATGCAATTTTTTGTCAACATCCATATTTTGTCAAAAGATTCATCATGTGATCAATGGTTGATCATAATTCATCAAGAAAAGTTCAGAAATCAACAAAACTCAAAATTGCAAAATTAGAATTTTTTACCTAAAAGTCAACTGAAATTTGACCGACCATAAGTCTCTCATAATTTATCAGAAAAATTCCAACCAAAGCTCATTCTCAAGGAAATTCAATTCTCTACAACTTTGATGTTGGGACCAAGGTCAAGAAATGCTTCCGCCTAAGAGATATAAGCCAAAACATTACAGGTCATTTTCAAAGTCAACAAAACGCAGTTTTTTGTCAAAGCCCATATCATCAAAATAACTTCTCCAAATGCAAAAACGCTTCCAAAGTGGCTTGTAGAGGACATCTTGGGCTTTCTAAAAAGTAAAAGAACACTTTCATAGGATCAAAATTGAGGGAGATATGCCTTGATGAAGTTGACCTTTTTTGGAAAATTGCATGAAACAAGTAATGACCCAAATTTGATTTTTTTTCAAAAAAGGCCAATTCTTTTGTGATTTAATCTTGATTCTCATATGTTTAAAGATATTCACAACATATCCATGATTCATGACATTTTTATTTCATTTTAATTAAATTTTATTCATTTAAAATTTAATTAAAGTGAGATAATTCAAAGATATTATCCAAGATGCTCATATGATACAAGCAATGATCCAATTCATCTCTAAAGGCCAAGATTCCATTCAAGATATGCAATGATCATAAGTTGGAAAGAATAATAAAACACTTGAGATTTTAAACCATGGTTAGTCTTTTTAACTTAAGGCATTAAATGCTAATATTCCATTTTATCTTCAAAGTTCATCATCACATATTTATTAATAATTATCCCAAATACTATCATCATTTTTTTTTTGTTATAATAGAATATTCTAACTAACCATATTTTTTTCCACCATCATTTTAATAGTTTATCTAACCATCTTATCTTATATTTTTCTACAAATCTTCATTCTCAATTTTTATTTTAGTTAATATTATTTTAATTAACCATATTTTTGTTTAAATTTATTTTATTAGTTATGTTATTATTATTATTTCGTTTTTCTTTTTTTTTTTTATAATATTTTATATTTTTAATTTCATTTTTGTTATTGTCTTAAACCAAAATTAGTATTTAAGTTTTATTTTGATATTATCTTGTAACTTGATTTTACTATTTTTATTTTGATATTATCTTTAAATGTTATATTTTAATTTTTATTTGTGTTATTATCCTTATATATTATAAGATATAATTATTAAGTGACCATTCAACAAATTCTATTCAAACTTCATAATTCTATCCATTAACCATTAATGTATTAATATTTCAAACTCAATTCCAATTTGATTTCTATCCATCTTATGTCATTGCATACAAGTTTTTCCTATAAATAGGCAACCATATGTTCATAATTAAAGGGGAGGAGGACACCAAAAAAAACATTGTCTAGTCTTTGTTTTCTCTTTTCTTTTCTCTCTTCCAAGTTTCAAGTTTCAAAGGGAGTAAGAATTTGGAATTACAAAACTAAGAAACCTCCACTCAAACCAAGCATCATTTGAAGGTAAGTTTCCTCACTTTGAAACTCTATAAAATATGCATCATTTATATTTCATTTGAATTCAAAAGTTTCTTTTATTTTCCAAATATACTTTGATTTATTTATCTAAGTATTCATCCTTGTTTCCTTTTTTACTTGATGATGTTAAATATTGAAATACTTCTTTGCCATTGATCAAGCTCACCATGATCCATCATAAACTCACCACACAAGATCCTTTTATTTAATTTTCTTCAATATCTTTTAATCAATTTATTTTCTTTGCATAATTAATTAAAAATACCTAAAAAAAAACCAAAAAAATATATTTTTTCTTTAGATTTAGGTTTATATTTTTATAATCTAATTCTTGACATAAAAAAAAAGAATATTTTTTCTTGTTAAGTTTAATTATTTGTATAATTATTTGTTTAATTAGTTTGTTAATTAACTTAAAATCAATTCCAAAAAAATCACAAAAAAAATGAATTGAGTTTAATTTGTTTTATATTTATTTTTGTATATTATTTGATATTATTTCTTATCTTTTTTTTCTTTGTCCCGAATTGGAATAAAAGATCAAATATGGCAGAGATTGTATGCAGTTGATTTAAGACTTTTGAAAATTTATCGTGTAGTCGCTATGATTCTATCAAGCTTCTGATAAATTTTCAATAACTTTAAATCCGAGATCATCATTCACTCACCATCGATCTTTACTAACATCGTGGATACACTTGACTAGCTTCAAGATGATTCGCGTGCTAACATACTAACAATTAACTTTAAATTCCGCATTTTATTATATTGTTCTTTTTATTTCTTGCTTTATACTTTATTTTATCATTCATATTATTTATGTTTCTGTTATTTTTTCTTTGTCCATTTGGACATATTATTTATATTTCTGCTATTTTTTCTTTGTCCATTTGGACATATTATTTATATTTCTGTCATTTTCTCTTTGTCCATTTGGACATATTATTTATATTTCTGCTATTTTTTCTTTGTCCATTTGGACATATTATTTATATTTCTGCTATTTTTTCTTTGTCCATTTGGACGTATTATTTATATTTCTGCTATTTTTCTTTGTCCACTTGGACATATTATTTATGTTTCCGCTATTTTTCTTTGTCCATTTGGACATATTATTTATGTTTCCGCTATTTTTTCTTTGTCCATTTGGACATATTATTTATGTTTCCGCTATTTTCTCTTTGTCCATTTGGACATATTATTTACGCTTCCGCTATTTTTTCTTTGTCCATTTGGACGCATTGTTTATGTTTCCGTCATCTTCACTTCTTCTATTTTTAAATCAAAAGTGAGCTAAGCAATTAAGAGCCCATGGATAACCATGGATACAAAGGGTGCTTAAAACCTTCCCTTTGTATAACCAACCCCCCGAACCCAAAATCTGTCAAAAGGTCTTTCCTGTTCTTTTATGCCTTTCCTAAATGTTGGATAAAATAAAAGTCGGTGGCGACTCTTGCAAAAATAAAAAAAATCAAAAAATAAAAGAGAGCAAGGAGTCAGTTCGCCTCAAAAAACCGAGTTTACAGGTGTCATACCCCAAAATTTGCCCATCATATTTTATACTTAAGCTCACTTGAAAATCTAAGGCTCACTCTCCTAATCAAAGACTTCCTGATCTAGGGTTTTGCATTCCGTCAAGAAAAGTGATGAATCAAGGCCTCCAAAGGGTTTCATATGACTTATGATGTTTCAAACTATCTCCATGACAAAATTCAGGCTTCAATTTCAAGGATTGCCCAGTCAATTGCTCAGAAAGTCAACAGTCGACTAGTTTGACCCAAAAGTCAACTGTGGTCAAAGTACAGTCAAAATTCCTGATTTTTTGTCAGCATCCTTATTTTGAAGTATCATTCATCATTTGATCAAGGATTGATCATGATTCATCAAGGAAAGTTCAGAAATCAACAAAAACCTAAAGTTTCTAAATTAGGGTTTTTTGACCTAAAGTCAACTGAACTTTGACCAGCCATAACTTTCACATGGAACATCAGAAATTTTCCATCCAAAGCTCAATTTTAAGGAAATTGAATTCTCTACAACTTTGTCTCTCACATGCCAAGGCTAGAAATGCTTCATTTGAGAGGTATGGACCAAAACATTACAGGTCCTTTTTGAAAGTCAACCAAAAGCAGTTTTTTGTCAAAGCCCATATCATCAAGATAAAATCTCCAAATGTAAAAATGGTTCTAATGTGGCTTGTAGAGGACATTTTGAGGTTTCCAAAATGTCCTAGAACTCCTCCATATCTTAAAAATTGAGAGAGATATGCCTTTTCAAAGTTGGACAAATTTGAACGGAAAAAGTGAAATAAAAGTGGTTCAAATTGGATTTTCTTGCAAACAAGCCAAATCTTTTTTGGCCCAATCTCCATCCTCATGATATCCAAGACTCAAGATTCAATTGCCACGAAATTGTTTGATTTATTTGATTTATTATGAATTTTTATTCATTTAAAAATGATTAAAATCAAGTAAATCAAGAGAAAATCAAAGATATGGTTTAAGGGATTGATTTGAATCAAATCCAATAATCATTTACTCCCATATTCATTATAATTTCGTGCACACATGGATTGGATATGATTGAGGCCAATTTAGAAAGGTTGTGAACCATATTGCAAATCAAATTTTCTCAAAAAGCAAATCCAAGATTCAAAGAGATTTGGCCAAGTTTTGTTGACCTAAAACCTTCTATTATATAAGCATAACACTACCAATTGCCACAAAGACGAAAATCTGCCTCCAAGAATCACCTTCAAGCTTTCAAAAGTTTCAAGAAATTCCAAGATCGAATTCCAGATTGCTGGGCAATTCAAAGCATTTAAAAGATTCAACAACGTTCTTTGAGGATTGCCGAAGCTATCAGTATCATTGAAAGACCTCAAGGCCTCAAGAACACGCGTGCAGAGCCCTACGGTTTGCCATTCTTTTTTTTATTTCGATTAGCATGATATAAACATCCATAATGACATCTAATTGCATATATCTATTTGTTATGATGTATTGAACAATTCTAGAAGTTTAATTACATTTTTGTGCCGGTATGAAGAGGACACCATTGTTAGGGTTAGAGCTCCCAATTGAGGGTTTTTCATTCTGAGTAAAATCAGGCAAAACCATGAGGTCTATCGTGTCTAGGAATGTTGGACGAACACGTTGGTATGTTCACGATGAATTTATTGTGCTTGTACGAGATTTTTGTTGTTGCAGGTGTATTGGCTATGAACCCAATCGCAGTTAAGTCATAGCAAAAATCATAAGGTGACTTGTAGGTTTCGTAAGGAAGACGAAGACAAGGCTTGTTGTTATTGGTCTGTTTGAATTGCGCGCCTGTTTTGAAGCTTTGAATTAGTTTTATTATATGATTATTTGAATGTGTCACATGTACAAGAAGCGCATCTGGCTCAGTTGGTAACACGTTGGGGGACTTCAAAGGGGTGGGTTCGAGCCTGCCCTCTAACATATTTTTTTAGAATTATTCAGCTATTGATCCCATGCGTGCTGCTTGTAAGAGACTGTGACGCACCGTCATCACACCAGCCATCAGATCTAACGCATAAGCGAGCGCCAGTCCACCATGGACCCTCAGGAGTGCATCACACCTGACCAGAGCTAAGTCTTTTTTTTTCAATTTTCTTTTTATTCTTAATTACATGAGTCCTTTTATTTATTTTCTTTTCTTTCTTTATCAAATTTATTTTATTTTAGCATTTTTATTTTTACATAATAATTATATAACCACTTATTTTATTTAATCGAAGATTCAATTTTTTTTCTCACAACATTAAAAATAATTGTTGGTGTTATAATAAAAGTATTATTTTTCATATGTGTTTTTTTAATTGATTTAATTAACTTGAATTAATATTTTAAATCATGTAAATATCATATTTAATTGCACGTTCGATTCTCTTAATTTCTAAACAGTTATTTAAAATAATTAGTTATTTTGCCTGTTTTGATTTAAATTAGGGTTTGTGTAAATAATCAATGGATCAATAATGCACTAACCTTTCTCTTCTTCATTTTTAATTTTCATGGTTGATCAAGGATCGATGAAGGCTCAAGCCATTAGATTACCTTGAATTAATTATTCTCTTTTTCTTTTTGCTTTTATTTTTCTGCCCACAGGTGTTTATTGTAATAGCGTAGGAATTTATCTTTTCTGCCTTTAATTTCCGTAATATTAATTGTTGTGGTTAGTAATCCTAGGGAGTCAAAACCATGAATTGAATGTAGAATCACTAACTTATATAAGATAAAATATCTGAATCTAATCACCTGAATGTGCCACACACACACCTTTAGGGTAACCTCTCTTGTTGCCTTGTTTCCTATTGCCTTGTTGCCTGCTGCCTTTAATTACGATCAAATAGTCAAGTCCCTCGATTCCGAGGATACCTAAAGCAAAACAAATGTTGCCCTCAGTTCATTATCATCATCAATTTTGTCCCTCGAAGTTGCCTCAGTAAATGATGAATTGTCCCATTGCTAAGGTATCCTCGCCTGTTGCCTAAATGACTATTCTATCCTTCCCTAGATTACCTGCCCTCTTTATGGCAGGGACAGTCTTATGGAGAACGATAACTCCGATGACCCTTTTTAAATCCAATGAAAGGACTACCTGCCCTCTTTATGGTATGGATAGCCCTTTCCCATTAAAGTCTAAAAGAACAACTTTTAACTTAAGGGTAATTGCTTTTAATTGCTTGCTCTGGTTTAAATTCAAAATTTCTTTACACTATCTTTTCAAAAACCTTCAAAAGGCTACGCTTATTTTACAAGCTTAAGTCCTTAACAAATATTTTCTTATTCACACACGACACTTCAAACATTTTGAAAACAAAAAGTGAGCTAAGCAATTAAGAGCCCATGGAAAACCATGGATACAAAGGGTGCTTACACCTTCGCTTTGTATAACTTACCCCCCGAACTCAATCTCTTTCAAAAAGGTTTTTTCTGTTCTTTTAGCCTTTCTATAAATTGGATAAAATAAAAGTCGGTGGCGACTCTTGCTTACCGCGACATTTCTTTAAAGTCAGTTCTCCCACCGTATTATAAGAGGTCCAAAGGGTGAGTTTGATAAAATTGAATATTGGGGTTCTAACGATTGATTTTGTGAAATCACATTTGGAGAAGGGACTGAGAGAAGAACATAGCTAGGGCATAAAGGAAGAGGAATTGTAGAACGCGAAAAGGAATTCGAATAAAGCTCCAAATCTAAGGTAATGGGAGTTTATATTGATTATTATAATTGGTTTAAGTGTTAGGTAATTGTAGGATTGCTTTAGGGTTTTGACTTATGAGGATTAGATGATAATTGATGAATATTGAAAAATTAGAAGTGTTGAATTGTGATAGAATAATACCTATAATGTAGAATACATAAGGAGGTTATTGGATGCTGAAACCTGGTGTTTAAAGGATGTTTTAGGACCTATGATATGTTGGAATCGTAGGAATTGGGACTGGTTTTATGCCGGAAACCGCAACAGGAAAAACGTGTTCGCACAGATTCGTTGGGCGAATCAATTCAGTCGTCGGGCGAGTCGATTGAAACATGCATTCGCTGGGCGGACGAGGAGCTTGTCGGGCAAATGGCCATAGGAAGATTAGGTGTTGGCTACTGCCTTCAGTTGCCGGGTAAAAGAGAGGGCTCTTCGGGAGAATGGCTTGAGAAGAATGAGAAGTTGGCTACTAACTTCAGTCGTCAAGCAAATGAGGATGCTCGTTGGACGAATGTTGTCTGAACTAGAAAAATTTGTAAAATTCATAACTTTTGTTTTAGGATTGCAATTGACGTGCCGTTCGAAGCGTTGCGAAGCTAGATTAATAATCTATAACATAGTAAAATAAAATGAACCATAGGACTCATATTTCTAAGAGTTATATTATTATGAGATGATGATACTTAGTTATTATGTACTAAAAAGCGTGGTTTCTACTGTGAATTAAGTTAACTATGCTTTGTTGTGAATCGACGTATGTTTTATGATGATCTTGATGTTATGATGTGTGTATTATGAAGCTTGTGATGAGGTAAGTTGAACATGACGAATGATGATGCATTTTGACTAGTCGTGGTCGTATCTTTGTGTGTTGTTGTGCATCATGCATTCATAGCATTTGTCAGGACGAATAGTCCAGATTGTTTTTTAGGATATTGATCTAGTTATGTATGAAGGACGATACAGTCCAGTGATTGCATCAATCTCATAGTGTGGAATGAATGCAATTTTGTGAAGTGCTCTAGTTCTAAGAGGGAATCGATCCTATTGGTGGGGATGACCAAGTCCTCAGTGATGTTTTGACATCACATGCATGAGTCTAATGATGTTGCATTTCATTATTTATGGCATTGCACGATACTTGATTTAAGTGATGTCTTGGATTGATTCTTGGAATATGATAGTTTGTATGTTTTAAGAGATGTATTTGATTGATTCTTGGATTATGGTATTTTAACGTGAAGAACTAGTGATTGTCGTTATGCTGCAGATGTAGTAAATGATGCAATGATGTTGTTGGTGTTCTTTTGCCATGACTACTATATCTATTATTATGCTTTTATAATGATTGCGATTTACTCCCCCTTTCTACTTAGAAATATTGCCTCGAAACATGGGTAACTTGCAGGTGATAAGGTTTAGTGTAGAAAGCTTATGAGGTAGCTTTAGAGTGCGCTTATTTAGTTTTCATTGATTCCAGTGGGTCTTGCTCTGACATGTAGCATCGAGGTTGGGATCGCTTGTTTTGGAACTATTATGTTCTTTGTTTTATTCGAAGATCTTTGAATTACCGTTAGTGGTACTTAAATTATTTTTGAAGTATGATTTCTTGGATGAAAAAGTGTGATGAAGTTTTATGAAGTATTTATTTTAATAAAAGTATTTTGAACTATGAATTCCATTGCGATATGTGAAGTATTATATGTTGATGGTAAAGAACTAACATATTTTATTTGTTTTGCTACCCGTGTTACAAAGCAGGATCGTTTGTTACATGAAGTTACATGAAGATGTGACACCCTTGTGTTTTATTTGATTTATTTTTCGTAAAAATACATGCGAAGTATGTTTGGGTTAGAAGGGTGTTATGTTAGTGGTATTATAGCAGGTCGGTATGTCTGGCCAGGTTATTTGAGTCTGTAGTGTCCAATAGTGGAATACTGTTGAATTAGCTCCTACCCATGGTGACTGTTCTTAATGATAAGCAAAGGAATGGCTGGAAGGAATGATGTTGTGATTGTTGTAGCTTTGCAGGTTGTTGCCCAGACTGTGTAGAATAAGTCCAATGCTTGAGGATCTTTCGACTCATGGATTATTCTGAGGCGCAGAAGGTGCGCTTTGGTACGCATATGCTAGCGGTAAAAGGTGGTGACTGGTAGGTTGAGACCCATCAGAGGTTGATAGTAGCAGGTGAAGCTATTACTTGGGCTGTGTTCAGTAGGGAGTTCTTGGGGAAATATTCTCCTGAGGATGGATGCAGGAGGAAGGAGATAAAATTCCTTGAGCTGAAGCAAGGGAATTCGATTGTGACTGAGTATGCTTCGAAGTTTGTGGAATGGGCTATGTCTTATCCACATTACAATGGAGAAATTATTGATTTCTCGAAGTGCATCAAGTTCGAAAATGGTTTGTGTCAGGAGATCAAATGAGCAATTGGGTATCAACAAATATGTAGATTTGAAGAGTTGGTGAATAGTTGTAGAATCTACGAAAAAGGATAACAAAGCTAATTCGGCTCATTACAAGAGTTTGAGTGAGAAAAGAGGAAAATAAACATCAGGATTGTAGGAAGCCTTACGATGATGATCAAGGGAAGTAGAAGGCGTTTGATGGGAAAAGAATAAGTGGGGGAGGAGCTCCCGCTCCTATCAAGTGCTACCGGTGTGGTGAACAAGGTCACCATTCCACTAAATGTAAGAATAAGGTGCAAAGGGGCTATAAGTGTTGCAAGACTGGTCATCGTGCTCCTAAATGCAATAATGATGGTCTAGCTTGTTTCAATTGTGGTGAATAGGGTAATATCAGTACCTAATGTCAGAAGCCAAAGAAGGAGGTTGCTGCTCAGACCAACATCAAAGTGTTTACTTTGAGTGGGACAGAGGATTCCAAGAAGGACAACTTGATTTGAGGTACTTGCTTTATTAATGATGTTGAGATAGTTGCTATTATTGATATTGGTGTTACTCATTCGTTTATTTCCCTTGTATATGCTACTAAGCTGGAATTGAAGTTGTCTGATATGAATGGTAGTATGATAAATGATACTCCTGCAAGTGGTTCGGTTACTACTACTTATGTTTGTCGGAAATGCCTGTTGACTATCTTCGGTAAAAGTCTTGTGATGGATTTGATGTGTCTGCCCTTACACCAAATCGATGTGATCCGTGGAATGAACTGGTTGGAATTCAACTATGATCATATCGACTGTTGGAGATTCCCTAAGTTTAGGGATAATGGAGAATTGATGTTGTTGTTTGCTAAGCAAGTGAATGAAATTTTGGGAGATGAAGCTTTGATGTTTGTGATATTTGCGTCGTTGCAAGTTGACCGTGAAGTTGTGAGTGTGAATCTACCAGTTGTCTGTGAATTTCCATATGTGTTTCCCGATGATATAAGTGATTTACCTCTAGAGCGTGAAGTAGAGTTTTCTATAGACGTGGTTGCAGGAACAAGTCCAGCTTTGATGGCTCCTTATAGAATGTCGGCGTCAGAACTGAATGAATTGATGAAACAATTGGTGTCATACCCCAAAATTTGCCCGCTCAAATCTACGTCTTTCAAATCATCAAGGGTTAGAATTAAGAGTCATGGGGTTCGACAGTCCTATTGTCAAACCCACGCTCTCGTAAAATATCCCGAATTAAAATGGTTAGAAGATGTGCGGGCCCAGTCATTTGACCCGTCTAAGGTTTTGATCCGTTAGCGATTATTCATATGGTTTACGGTTTAATTTTAATACTTGATTTAACCGTCTTACTACTGTCATTGATTAATTGTGATATTTAATATTAGTTAATAATATTATGCTTAGAATTATTAATATTAATCTCACTATTTATCATATATGCATTGTATTATTATTAATCCAATTATTAGTGTTTAACATTATTATTTATTGTTACTATACTATTAATTCGGTTAATTGGTTTATTGGTAAGAAAACTAGTGAATTATTTAAATTGGGCAATAAGCCCATTAGGTGTAGAAAACCTAATTGGGATTAATATAAATGAAAACCTTTTTGTGCAAAGGGGAGGGGATTTGGCCGCAAAAAGAAAAAAACGCTGCTCTGAAGGGGGAGAGATTTTGGCACAAAAAAAACCTTGTATGAGAACTTGCAGAAACCGTGAACAAGGAAGAGTGGGGAACAAAACTTCGACGCGATTAAGGCTACAAAAGACACCCAAACAGACCCACTGAAGCATTCTGAACGTATTGCAATAATCCCCATGGCCCGGAGCTCTCAGATTCGCCCCCCCCTGCACTCACGGTTTGCTCTAAAAATATCAATCCGAATCCGTTTGTATATGCGCTATAAATTAATTTCGAATAGGTGATCGTGTTTAGAACTTCGTTTACAATCTCCCAGTACTTCTCGATTTGAGTTTCGTTGCAGGTGGCGTGATTAGCCATGGCTAGGTCTTGAAAGCTCAAAATTGGGGCTTTTGGTTAGAGACAATTTCAGGCCAAATTAAGGAGTTTGTTGAAATCACGATGTCATCTACAGTTAGTCTGGATCATTAGCATGCTTTTATTTACGTGGTCTTGCAGGTTTTAGGATTGAACCTCTACGGCTACGTTTAAAAACCGTTGCCTAAGAGTTTTGTTTTTCTGGAAGACGCAGCAAGGAAGAAAAAGGAGGGGCGCGCGTTTTCAAAGTTTAAACGATAATAATTTGTTTATATTTGTTCTGTTTGCATAATCTAATATAATGGCAGCGCAGCGCAGATGGCAAGTCATTTTGCTGGTTATGCCATGGACGCGAGTTCGAACCCTGGCTAGGCAACTATTTTTCTTTGTGTTTCTTTGTTTACTGATCCGGTACACACGCTTCCATGTCCACGCGATACACCCTCAGCCAATAGCCCTTGGATCATAACGTTGCTTGATCCAGCGTCCCCAGATGCGCAAGCTCACCCTGTACCATCAAGGTAGCGTCACACAGAATCACCACCCAGGTTTCTTAATAAATTTTATTTATTTATTTGTTTGTTATCTATTTATTTGTTTAGGTTAAATGTTTATTTATTTATACTTAATTTAAATAATTTGTTAAGTAGGTTAGATAACAAAAATTGTAATTAGGGATTAGACTTAGGATTATTCTATCGATTACTCGATTATTCGATGTAATTAATTTAATCAATATTAATTGGTAAATCACAAAAACCCTAGAAAAGTCTATTAAGATATTAGGGTTTGTCCAATCCCACCGGCCATTTGGCCAAGGTTTTAGGATTCAATTTATTATTCGTTCCGACTAAATCTATTGGTCGCGATGGTTAATAATCGATTGACTTAATTAATCAAATCCTATAAATTAAAATTCAAATAAATTTATTTTGCTAAATGGTTTTAACCATCTTATTGGTTATGATGATTAGCACACCTTATCAATTTGTTATTATTTGTAATCGAATCTATCGATTATGAGGGGTAACGATAAATTAATAAATCAATAATAAAAATACGTTAATTCATTATTAGTGATAATCGAATCAATCGATTTGAATTGGTAATGGTGCAAAACCCCAATCTTTTAACTATGGTGATCAAACCTATTGATCATTGCGGTTAATTGTGCCAAATCAGGGTTGTACGCCCGAAACATCTAAAATACACTAAACCACGATACTACAGGATTTTTATCCTGGGCAACTCAAAATGCCCTTTCAAATCACAAATTCAAAACTACGATAGGCCACTCAAAAAGCCTCTAAACTCATATTCAATCAAATTTCAAACCTTAAGGGCGTACAACCCGTACTCCGAACTACGTAGACTCTGATCCTCCCTAAGGAGGTACGTAGGCACTTGGCAACAAGGCGAGTCCCCTTCCCTAAAATCTCAATTTTCCCCTTATTCAATTCTTTAGTTATAAAACCTTAACTTTTAGCCATAAAACTTGACCCTTAGATTCAAAGCCAATAGGAAAGGGTTGAGGGTGCCTAACACCTTCCCTCGACCTGAATATAGTATCTTACCCTGATCTCTCAACTACGTAAGGTTTCCTATTCGCCTTGGTAGAATAGGTGGCGACTCTCTAAGCTAAATTTTTAGGCAGGTTGCCACAGCTGGCGACTCTGCTGGGGACACCTAATGGTGAATTACTATGCTCCTATAGGATTTTGCAGGGTTTAGGTTTTCGGCAAACTTTTTAGGGTTTGGCTAATTGCCATTTTAGGGTTTATGGTTTTTTTAATAAATATTTAATTTTTATTTATTTATTTGCCATTTCATCTACTTACCGTAATTCCATTTATTTACAGTAATTTAATTAAATATCTATTTATTTAAATATGTGTTGTTACTGCAATTTTTAATTATAAGCAGCCGGATTTCGAAATTAGTTAAATATTTAAATTTTATTTATTTATTTATTTTCCCTTCCAATTCCATTATTGTGATTTAATTAAATATTTATTTAAATGAATATTTTTTATCTCTATTATATCTGTTGGGTTATATAAATTGTTGTCAAACCTAAGTGTGGGAGTTAACTTTGAGATCAATAGGGGAGTATGAATCTCCTACGAGTCTCATTGATAACTCCACTCGGAGTGGGTTGAGTATTCGGAAATGTCCAAAACGAGGCTTGACTTTGTTGAGGGCAGGACTGGATACTTGGCTGATCTCTCCGAGAACCTACCCCAAAAATTCGAACCTCATGGATAAAATGAGTTGTTCTAAAATCCAAAGAGACAAAAAGTCTCGGAGGCTACGAACGATCCCATGAGACCTTCTAGAACACTCCCAAAAAAGGGTAGGCTCCCTAGAGCCGCTACGTCGAACCTATGAACCTAGGACTTTTGTGCTGCTGTGCTCTTTATATGTTTGCAATTTATATACTTCGAATATCTACGCGTTTCGATTTTGCAGGTATCCCTACGTGGTCCCTAGCCTGTAGGGACCCTAATTTCTAAAGACCATGTCTTTCCCACGAAGGACATCACCATCTATGCATCCCCTAGCCTGTGGGGATTTTATTTTTATATCCTTGTATTCTTACAACTACGCGTCCTTCCCACGAAGGACATTCCTATAAACGCACGCCAATTGGCCTCTCGATGGCCATGCGATCTAGTGACTGTCTCGAACGGTCATCTCGTGCCTACACCTACGCACTCCCTAGCATATAGGGATTTTCTGTTACATCTACGTGTTTTCACAATGACGCGTCCTTCCCCGAAGGACAACTTCACTAGCATGCGTTCGATTGGCCTCTCGATGGCTATGAAATCTAGTGACTGTCCTGAACGGTCACTCCATGCTTATTCCCGCGCACCCTCTAACTTATGGGGTTTGGATCTCCATTTACACATCACATCCCTAGCCTGTAGGGATTTCTCTTCGTCCATACCGTCCTTAGATAGGTTGTGTTCCGCATAGAGAACCTTCCAACGAGGGACAAATTCATTGGTACACGTCAATTGGCTTCTCGATGGCCATGAGATTTAGTGACTGTCTTGAACGGTCACTAGCCGCTATCTTCTACATACTCTCGAATCCAAGGGATTTCCCTTAGTGTGTCATAACATTTATCCTGCAAAGATTCCAAGAGGGTCTAATGTCGCCTCTAAGGCTATCCCTAGGATCATATGTTACACGTCTGCATTGCATACATGGAGTTATAATACAAGGAGTCTCTCGCATACGCATGCATTTGCATTGACATACGTTTGCATCTACATTCACATTTGCATTTCTATCTTCGCCCGCATCCGTACCAACCGTGCTAGCCGGTTTCCCGAAACTCCCAAAAAATCAAGGGATAAAAAAAAATATGGAGAAAGGAGAATAAAAGATTTTGGTCTTACTAAAAAAGGGGGATGTCTTCCGCTATGCCAACCACGTGTTCATGCCTTTTTCGAAACAGGATTATAAATACAACAAAGGTTATCGTCAAACAAGGATTAGTTCAACAAAGAAGTTCCCTCATAGATGCACTCAAGGGGTATCATGTCATAAGGGGTTCATCTACGAACATAACAAACTTACATGGACGCTCTACGATAACCTGGGGGCAAGGGTCAGTCCAACTGGGGCAATACCCTGAACAAAGATGCGTAACTACGATGGAGGGAAGTCGACCTATGTTAACTCCACGCCAAGGGGCAAAAGGGTCATAGGCGTCCTCTCTATCAATCTACAAACTTCGAAGGTTGCAATAGTGTGATACTATCCTCAGGGAAAGCAAAAGAGGTTCAGTCAAAGGAAACTCATGAAGTTCCGATACGACGAAAACCCATCGCTTACGATTACTTCCGACAGGTTTGACGTGCCCAAGAAGAATTCGAGGTTACCCTTTTACTTCTACAAGTCTAAAGAGCTAAGGAGTAAAACAAGATCAATGGATCCACAAAGGAGATTGCCCCTAGGATCAATAGGTTTATCATTTCAAGTTGTATTTCCTACGATCATAAAATGCTATTTGATATAAAATGTTGTACCTTTCGAATAGTAATTCAATCAAATATTCATGCAAGTTTTGAAATAAATTCATTCGCTTCATTCGCTCACTACTACGACTTTCCACTCACACGCTTCTATTCTATTTTCAATTTCAAATCTAAGAGTATTAACAAACTTGAGGGAGAATGATGATTACAAATAACTGAGTCCAGCTAAACATATGCTTTCAAGGTAAGACCGAGTCGAGGATGTACAGGCATTGTTTCAATTCCCAAACAGTGGAGAAATAAGGATGTTAATCCCTCGTTACCCCCTCGAGCCAAGAGTTGGAGTTTTCTTCTACTTTTTAAATAAACCTTGATTTCAACCAGGGGCAGGGTAGATTTCAATTAATTCAATGGTGTATTTTGGTTGTCAAGAGAATCACTCAATCCAAGCAAAGGATCAAGCAAAGCAAAGGTTCAAGCATATTTTTCTTCCTCGCATTCATCAAAGATTGAGGAAGTAATGGAGATAACATTCACAACAATCTTCTTCCTCATTACATCATTCAAGATCGAGGAAGTATCAAAGGCGAAGCTTACAAATCAAAATCGACATGGCAGTCACAGTATTCAATATCCAAAAAAATCAATATCTCAAAAGGAGCTTTCAAAAGAAAAACGCCCGCTAAGTCAAAACAAAAATTCCATGAAAGAAAACAAAAATGACTTAGGCAAAAATGAGGGCATCCCGATGGACCAAACTCAAAAGAGTTGGTTCATGCAAAAATAAGGGATAAAAAACAAAGGTGAAATACAAAGGATAAACTTGTGACTGCTAAATCATCAATGCTTGGATCTCTACTAAGGCTTTTGCTTAAACATCAAAAAAAAAAAACCGATTCTCTTACAAACAAAGTGCATTCATTGAATTAGGCGAATTTTAGGATCTGGAGAACATCAAGGAGAAAGGGGTGGGCTAAATAAATTTTGAGCCTTATATCCATTGTTTCTTAAAACATGAACCAGGCCAAGTTACAACATTTAAAAGTCCTAATTGAGGCAAGGTTAACCATGAAAGCATGTTAAGCAGGATTGGTTATACTGACTCCTATGTTTGTTAAAACTATCTCTAACCAATGTGCTTCTTCAAGCATTCTTTCCAAAACCATCCAGTCCTAATTCATAACGGACCTCAATTTCAGAACTTGCATACGCATTGCATTGGAGTTACTTCTCAAAAGGGTACAACGTCATCTACAAGTATACACTTAGTATCGAGGAAATCTCGAAATTGGTTTAATCAAAGGTGATCATTTCTAATAAAGACCCTAGAGTAGGGGGAACCACATCTAGAGGGTTCTCCTAAACAGGGGCAAAATTTTTTTTAAGGATCACAGGGGCATACAATCGAACATCCTATTAACTAGGGGCAGTCTTCCTAAGGTTCAATCGACTTGGGGCACATCTCAAAGCAATCTCAAACAGGGGCATGTCATACATGGGAAGAATTCAAAAGGATAGCATACTAAGGATATTCCTCCATATCATGGAGATCAAGGGCATACCCTTCAACTCAAACGTCGAAGCATATGACAAGGTTATTTCTTGGGGCACTTCCCCCATAACTTGGAGATCATAGGCATCTTTTCCACTAAACATTGGGGAACTGGATATCAAATCCATAAGGCAAACAATTCAAAGGTTAAAGGTGTGGAGAACCTCCAAAGGTTAAAAGTGTGGAGAACCTCCAAAGTTTAAAGGCGTGGGGTACTTCTAAAAAAAATCAAACTGGGGCAAGGCGCACAACAAAAAGAAAATGCATTCCCGCACCATTGAACAAATATTTTTCTCCTAACTACGATCTTCAAAGTTCGAACAAAACAGGTACCGGGGAATCGCGCTAGCATCAAACCTCATCTTATCAAAGCAAACCTACAACTCCAGCAAACTATATACGCTTTGGTTATCAACAACCTATCATTGGAGCATCATGCAAATACATATAAATCATGCATTACATAAACTGGTTGATACCTTACACCATACCTTTTCAGGTAGTCTTACAGAAGACATTACTTCGTTCCACTCATTACGTCAACCAAACATGCGCATATGCATAAGCGTACATAAACATTACAAAGCCAGCATAAGCATAGTCAGGGTATAGGTGCAAACATGGAGTAAACAAGCTCAATGGGTTTAAGGAGATAAAATCTCGGGATTGCATCATCATTAACATGCATACACGCGCATGAGCATTAGCATATACATAAAAAGCCCAATTTTTATTGGCAATCCAAACCATTTCAAAGTTCAGTCCTCGTCCTGGCAAATCCTTGCAAAGTCCATTTCTCGCATGGTAGCCAGTCCCCGTCTGACTATTACATCAAAATTCAGATCACACTTCAAAAGCCTAGTCTCCAACCCTCGTGTTGTGAAAGGTGTATTTCCTCCGACCCTCGAGTCGTGAGTCTCCAAACAGGTGAATCTTTTTCATGCAGGTAAGTTTGCTAGAACTATAGCAAATGATTACTCTTATGCAGGTACGCCTGTCATAACCATGGCAGGTAATTCCTTCGGTGCAGGTGAAATTTGTCCAAACCAGGGCAAATGATCCAAATTCTACATAGGTAAATTTCGCGACGACGCTCGTGAATAACCCTATTGGTGGTACAGGTAAATTCTGCGATAGCATTCGTAGATAACCCTGATAATATAGGTAAATTTCGCGACGACGCTCGTGAATAACCCTATTGGTGGTACAGGTAAATTCTGCGATAGCATTCGTAGATAACCCTGATAATATAGGTAAATTTCGCGACGACGCTCGTGAATAACCCTATTGGTGGTACAGGTAAATTCTGCGATAGCATTCGTAGATAACCCTGATAATATAGGTAAATTTCGCGACGACGCTCGTGAATAACCCTATTGGTGGTACAGGTAAATTCTGCGATAGCATTCGTAGATAACCCTGATAATATAGGTAAATTTCGCGACGACGCTCGTGAATAACCCTATTGGTGGTACAGGTAAATTCTGCGATAGCATTCGTAGATAACCCTGATAATATAGGTAAATTTCGCGACGACGCTCGTGAATAACCCTATTGGTGGTACAGGTAAATTCTGCGATAGCATTCGTAGATAACCCTGATAATATAGGTAAATTTCGCGATAACACTCGTGAATAACCCTATTGGTGGTACAGGTAAATTCTGCGATGATATTCGCAGATAACCCTGTCAATGCAGGTGAAATTGCTAAAATTATAGCAAACAATCCTATTGGGGTCCACAAACTACAAAAACTTACTAGAACTATGGTAAGTGAGAGGTTCACAAACTGCGAGTAGCTTACCAGCACTATGGTAAGTGAGAAGTTCACAAACTACGAAAACTTACTAGAACCATAGTAAGTGGGGGGTTCACAAACTGCGGAAGCTTGCTGACCATAGCAAGCCAATTGCACAACCAACAGAAGGTCCTCGCTATTCCTTTTCAGGAACCTTTCCAGGAAGTCTTCTTCAAGACGTATTCCATCCTTTCTAGGAGCTTTTTCAGGCACACAAGGTTTTTCAAATGATTCCTCGACTGGGTTTATCACGTTAGTCCCTCGGCAGTGATCTTCTCCAAAACATCAGCAATAACACACATAGGTCTTATCTTTCTTTTCAGAATTTCTAACATTTTTTAACTAACATAAACTAACAATCATGCATCATTCAACTAACATATCTCATTCATACATATTGCATATACATACACCGCTCTCATTTATTTTGAGAAGCTCAATTACATCATGCATCGCATGCATCATAACATTGCATAAAATTCAGGTTGCCGTTTCAGGCCATGCTATAATCAAGGTACAGGGTTCCTTCCAGAAAGCATTTGCTTCATATGCTGAAAAATGGTGTTTACCTTGGGTGGCATCTGTAAGCCCATCCCTCACGGAATTCATTCCCAACGCATGCAAATTTAAGGGCATTTCAGTGTCCAATCATCTTCTACCTCTTCAGGTTCAAGAAGATTGAACAGGGGCAGCTGTCATACCCCAAAATTTGCCCGCTCAAATCTACGTCTTTCAAATCATCAAGGGTTAGAATTAAGAGTCATGGGGTTCGACAGTCCTATTGTCAAACCCACGCTCTCGTAAAATATCCCGAATTAAAATGGTTAGAAGATGTGCGGGCCCAGTCATTTGACCCGTCTAAGGTTTTGATCCGTTAGCGATTATTCATATGGTTTACGGTTTAATTTTAATACTTGATTTAACCGTCTTACTACTGTCATTGATTAATTGTGATATTTAATATTAGTTAATAATATTATGCTTAGAATTATTAATATTAATCTCACTATTTATCATATATGCATTGTATTATTATTAATCCAATTATTAGTGTTTAACATTATTATTTATTGTTACTATACTATTAATTCGGTTAATTGGTTTATTGGTAAGAAAACTAGTGAATTATTTAAATTGGGCAATAAGCCCATTAGGTGTAGAAAACCTAATTGGGATTAATATAAATGAAAACCTTTTTGTGCAAAGGGGAGGGGATTTGGCCGCAAAAAGAAAAAACGCTGCTCTGAAGGGGGAGAGATTTTGGCACAAAAAAAACCTTGTATGAGAACTTGCAGAAACCGTGAACAAGGAAGAGTGGGGAACAAAACTTCGACGCGATTAAGGCTACAAAAGACACCCAAACAGACCCACTGAAGCATTCTGAACGTATTGCAATAATCCCCATGGCCCGGAGCTCTCAGATTCGCCCCCCCCCCCCTGCACTCACGGTTTGCTCTAAAGATATCAATCCGAATCCGTTTGTATATGCGCTATAAATTAATTTCGAATAGGTGATCGTGTTTAGAACTTCGTTTACAATCTCCCAGTACTTCTCGATTTGAGTTTCGTTGCAGGTGGCGTGATTAGCCATGGCTAGGTCTTGAAAGCTCAAAATTGGGGCTTTTGGTTAGAGACAATTTCAGGCCAAATTAAGGAGTTTGTTGAAATCACGATGTCATCTACAGTTAGTCTGGATCATTAGCATGCTTTTATTTACGTGGTCTTGCAGGTTTTAGGATTGAACCTCTACGGCTACGTTTAAAAACCGTTGCCTAAGAGTTTTGTTTTTCTGGAAGACGCAGCAAGGAAGAAAAAGGAGGGGCGCGCGTTTTCAAAGTTTAAACGATAATAATTTGTTTATATTTGTTCTGTTTGCATAATCTAATATAATGGCAGCGCAGCGCAGATGGCAAGTCATTTTGCTGGTTATGCCATGGACGCGAGTTCGAACCCTGGCTAGGCAACTATTTTTCTTTGTGTTTCTTTGTTTACTGATCCGGTACACACGCTTCCATGTCCACGCGATACACCCTCAGCCAATAGCCCTTGGATCATAACGTTGCTTGATCCAGCGTCCCCAGATGCGCAAGCTCACCCTGTACCATCAAGGTAGCGTCACACAGAATCACCACCCAGGTTTCTTAATAAATTTTATTTATTTATTTGTTTGTTATCTATTTATTTGTTTAGGTTAAATGTTTATTTATTTATACTTAATTTAAATAATTTGTTAAGTAGGTTAGATAACAAAAATTGTAATTAGGATTAGACTTAGGATTATTCTATCGATTACTCGATTATTCGATGTAATTAATTTAATCAATATTAATTGGTAAATCACAAAAACCCTAGAAAAGTCTATTAAGATATTAGGGTTTGTCCAATCCCACCGGCCATTTGGCCAAGGTTTTAGGATTCAATTTATTATTCGTTCCGACTAAATCTATTGGTCGCGATGGTTAATAATCGATTGACTTAATTAATCAAATCCTATAAATTAAAATTCAAATAAATTTATTTTGCTAAATGGTTTTAACCATCTTATTGGTTATGATGATTAGCACACCTTATCAATTTGTTATTATTTGTAATCGAATCTATCGATTATGAGGGGTAACGATAAATTAATAAATCAATAATAAAAATACGTTAATTCATTATTAGTGATAATCGAATCAATCGATTTGAATTGGTAATGGTGCAAAACCCCAATCTTTTAACTATGGTGATCAAACCTATTGATCATTGCGGTTAATTGTGCCAAATCAGGGTTGTACGCCCGAAACATCTAAAATACACTAAACCACGATACTACAGGATTTTTATCCTGGGCAACTCAAAATGCCCTTTCAAATCACAAATTCAAAACTACGATAGGCCACTCAAAAAGCCTCTAAACTCATATTCAATCAAATTTCAAACCTTAAGGGCGTACAACCCGTACTCCGAACTACGTAGACTCTGATCCTCCCTAAGGAGGTACGTAGGCACTTGGCAATAAGGCGAGTCCCCTTCCCTAAAATCTCAATTTTCCCCTTATTCAATTCTTTAGTTATAAAACCTTAACTTTTAGCCATAAAACTTGACCCTTAGATTCAAAGCCAATAGGAAAGGGTTGAGGGTGCCTAACACCTTCCCTCGACCTGAATATAGTATCTTACCCTGATCTCTCAACTACGTAAGGTTTCCTATTCGCCTTGGTAGAATAGGTGGCGACTCTCTAAGCTAAATTTTTAGGCAGGTTGCCACAGCTGGCGACTCTGCTGGGGAAATAAAAAAAATACATAAAATTTAAAACACATTTAATTTGCTGCCCACGATGATCAATCCATCGATCTGAGTAACCAGCAATTCCCCTTAATCCGTTAGCTATACTGACCAAATCTATTGGTCATCGCATCTAACGGTGCCATATTAAATCAGGGTTGTACGCCCAAAACATCTAAAAAAACACTAAACCACGATACTACGGATTTTCATCCTTTTCAATCAGGCAACTCAAAATGCCTTTCAAATCAAATCAAAACTACGATAGGCCATTCAAAAAGCCTTCAAACACCTCCATAATCAATTCTAAGGCGTACAACCCTGTGCCCGAACTACATTGACTCTGATTCTCCCTAAGGAGATACGTAGGCACTTGGATAACCAATGCGAGTCCCCCTCCCTAAAATCTCAAATTTTCCCCTATTCAATTCCTTAGCTATTAACCTTAACTTTTAGCCATAAAACTTGACCCTTAGATTCAAAGCCAATAGGAAAGGGTTGAGGGTGCCTAACACCTTCCCTCAACCTGATTATAATAACTTACCCCGATCTCTTAACTGCGTAGGGTTTCCTATTCGCCCTTCAGAATAGGTGGCGACTCTAAAAGCTAAATTTTTAGGGCAGGTTGCTACAACTGGCGACTCTGCTGGGGACACTAGAAATGGTGAATTATTATGCTCCTAGGTTTTGGCAGGGTTTAGGTTTGGCAAATTATTTAGGTTTGTGGCTAGCTATTAGGGTTTGGCTAGTTTGCCTAAATTAGGGTTTGGTTTAGGATTTAGGTTTTTCTTTTTTTTATTAAATATTTAAATGTTTATTTATTTATTTATTCATCTGCCATTTATTCATTCATTTACCGCAACTTCGTTCATTTACATTCAATTTAATTAAATATTTTTATATTTGTTATTTTATTGTATTCTGTTGGGATATTACAAATTGCGTTAAACCTAAGCGTGGGAATTATATTTAAGACCAGAGGGGAATTACATCGCCTACGAGTCTTATTATAATTCCACTCAGAGTGGGTTGAATATCCGGAAAGGTCTGATACAAGGCTTG